>NC_068978.1:20484805-20784805 GCF_016808095.1 Vigna angularis | reverse complement strand
CTTGAGAAATCACTCCTTAATCGCCTCTCTAGATCTTTCGGATAACCATATCCAAGGAATAGTGCCCAGCTGGATTTGGAAACTACAGAATCTTGAAAGGCTTAATATTTCTCATAATTTGTTGACTCATTTGGAAGGACCTTTTCAGAACTTCCAAGTTGTTTGTCCTTGATCTTCATCATAATAAACTTCAGGGGCCAATACCTGCTGTTCCTGAAAATGCGGTCTATTTGGATTTCTCAAGCAACAATTTTAACTCTGTTATTCCACAAGACTTTGGTAATTACCTGCCTTTCACATTCTTTCTCTCTCTCTCAAACAATACTTTGAGTGGAAGTATCCCTAATTCCCTATGCAATGCTTCATATCTTCAAGTGCTTGATCTTTCCAATAATAACATTTCTGGAACAATTCCATCATGTTTAATGGCAATGAATGAGAGCCTTGGGGTATTAAATCTGAGAAAGAACAAACTCACGGGCCCTGTCCCAGATACCTTTTCAGATGCTTGTTCTCTAAAGACTCTGGATCTCCATAACAACAAATTAGATGGAAAGATTCCAAAATCTCTTTCAAATTGTACTTCATTAGAAGTCTTGGACCTTGGAAACAACAAGATTATGGATGGCTTTCCGTGTTTGTTGAAGAACATATCCACACTCCGGGTCTTAGTCTTACGAAAAAATAATTTGCATGGTCATATTGGATGTCCAAAGACCAAAGGCACATGGCATATGCTTCAAATAGTGGATCTGGCCATCAACAATTTCACTGGCAAGCTACCTGGAAACTGCTTCACAAGGTGGGAGGCAATGATGTCTGATGAAAACCAAGCTGAATCCAAGGTAAAACATATCCAATACCAGTTTCTTCAATATGGTAACCAAATATATTATCATGATTCAGTGACAGTTACAGTAAAAGGTCAACGGATGGATCTGATTAAGATTCTAACTGTCTTCACTTCGATCGACTTCTCATCCAACTATTTTGAAGGAGAAATACCAAATGAGTTATTTGAGTTTAAGGCACTCTATACACTTAACTTGTCAAATAATGCTTTTTCTGGCAAAATTCCACAATCAATTAGAAATCTGAAGGAGCTTGAGTCCTTAGACTTATCAATCAACTTACTGGAAGGAAATATTCCCACAGAACTTGCAACTTTATCCTTCCTATCAGTCCTGGACCTCTCCTTTAATCATTTGGTGGGAAAGATCCCAACAGGCACCCAACTTCAGTCATTTTCAGCTTCTTCCTTTCAAAGAAATGATGGGCTCTACGGTCCTCCATTGACAGAAGAACAAGATGGTACAGAGCCAGGGGTGTTACAAGAACACCAAACAACAGTTTCTACCATTGACTGGAATTTTATTATTGTGGAAGTTGGACTGATATTTGGCCATGGTATGATTTTTGGTCCACTCCTGTTTTGGAAGCAATGGAGAATATGGTATTGGAAAGTTATTAACAAAATTCTCTGTTCGATCTTCCCTCAACTGTATTTTGAATATGTAACCAAGAGAGGTCAAACCTATGCAACTCTAAGGTGGCAACATTAACTATTAACAAGTAAAAGTCACTGGCATTTATTAATAGCTATTAATAAATGCTACCATCTATCTTCATGTTTACTTCTCCAAATTCAATAGTTGTTATATTTTAATGAGCAAAACAATTATTATTAGGACACACATGTGTTTACTTTTGGGTCTCGTGTTTAGTAGAAGAAAAAAATGGACATGTCGAATAAAAGGCATTTTTAAAAGTTTCTTTCACACCGTTTTTAAGAGAAATTTGCATGACTTACTTTTGTTAGAAGTGGGAGGTGCGTTGGTTAATAGTTGATGATGTTAAATCACTGTTGAGCAGTTCTTACTCTAATTACAAATTTTCATCTGCATCTCCAAAATATCAAAATACTCTAAGGCCGATTAAAAAATTTACTTATTCGACGATGGTTAAATTTCTTTTTTTTTATTTAATAATAATAATATAATAATAATAATAAAAATACTAATACTAATAATAATAATAATAATAAATAAAATATATAAAATTAAAAAAACATAAAAATTGTAACCGACTTTTAAAGATTTTTTCTTAATTTTTCTTTAATTTAATTTTTTGTTTCATAATCATAATAACAATAATAATACATATTAAAAAATTACAAAATAAAATTTAATATTTTAAATTAAAATATTATTCAATTTAAAAAATATATATTACAAAACTAAAAAAAAATAAAAATAGATATGTTAACCATTGGAAATACGGTTAATGAATAATTTAAATTAAATATGTTAACCATATTTCCAAATACTGTTAATATATTCTTTTAAGATATTTTGTTTTTAATTTTATAATATTATTTATTTATTTTAATAAATAATATTTTATAAATTATTATATTTATATATATATATATATTTAATTATATTAAAAATATTAAATTATTTAAATATTTATTATATTAAAAAAATTGTTTATAAAATTTAAGTAAATAATTTTTTTAATTTAGTTTTAAATTTAAAATATTAAATTTTTAATATGTTTAGTATGTTTTATTATTATTATTATTAGTATTAAGAAATAAAAATAAAAAAGTAAAATAAAGAGAAAAACCTTAATCTTGTTCAAATGTCTGATGAAAGTACTTTTATCATTCTGGAGGTGCAGAGGATGAAAAGTAGAGATGTAGGAGGAACTGCTCAGCACTATTTCTTAAAAATTAAGTAGTTATTTTTTTTTTTTAATTTATGTGTCACATTTAGGCGTTTCCACCTTTTTATTTTAACAGTTTTTAAAATTTATAAATACTTTGATATATTATTAAGTATTGTAATTTAAACGTTATAAATTATATTTTCTTAAAAATATATTTGATTTGTTTCACCAAACTTTTATACATAAGAGATACCGGAAAACAGTAATTGAATGGAAAACGGTAGGAAAATTAGTTATTGAGTAACTTATTCTTTTTATATTTTGTATTTTACATATGTGCATTTGACATTATGTATATGTTTAAATCCTCGTTTGGTCTTCGTGTTTTGTGTGTGTAATCTTAAGTAAGTTATTGTGTTTTTTTCGGTCTCAATTGGATCTATAAAATTGTAAAAATGAGTCAATTAAGTTTATTCCACTAAATTATCACTGACGTTGTTTGTCTGTGATGATGTGGTGCACAGAAAATTACTTCACTTATAAAAATTCAAATACGTGGATATTAGTATTTAAAAAAATCTTAGACAGAGACGCATTGCACCGTTTGCAAAGAGGCCTTCGATCTAGGTGTGTTGGCGCGTGAGATGCCGTGCAAGCAACTTTACCACTCTGATTGCATTCTCCCGTGGCTCTCGATGCGAAACTCGTGCCCGGTGTGCTGCCACAAGAGTTGCAAGCCAGATCGAAGAGGAAGTGGTAGGGTTGGCCATATGGAGGCTGCCTGGCGGCGGATTCGCAGTGGGTAGGTTCGCTGGCAAGAGCCACTTGCCGGTGGTGTACACGGAGATGGAGAATGTTGGGAATTCGAGCGAAGGTTCTAGGAGAATCTTGTTGTCAGTTGGAAGCGGGAGAGTGAGGGAAAGTTGAGGTGGAATTGGTAGAATGTTCCGGAATTGGTTTGGGAGAAATCGGGCTTTGACTAGAAGTCGTAGCCTTTCAACTTCGCTCTTCAGTAGAAGAAGAAGTTCCACGAGAACCTGGGTTTTGGAAGATTGATTCGAATGGAGTTGTATTTTGAAAGCAAGTTTTCAAATTTCAGTTTTCGAATTGAGATTCTTACTCTAAATAGGCATAGAAGTGGGTAATATGTAGTTAGAAGTCTCTTTGCAACATATGCATTGTTTCTCCAGAATTCATCACCGAAGGGGACTCCAGAGAAAGATTGCTCTTGCTGCATACCACACCATTGGGGAAGAAGCCATGCTAAATTACTTGATTTGTTTAATGTTCACCTGTTTTCCCTTGTCACGTAAAAAAAATGTTTTTTTTAAATACTAATATCCACGTATTTAAATCTTTATTATTGAACTAATTTTTTGTGCACCACGTTATCACATACAAACGACATTAGTGATAATTTAACAGAGTGGGCTTAATTGGCTCATATTTACAACTTTATGGACCCGATTGAGACCGAAAAAAACATGATGACTCACTTGAGATTGACACACAAATACGAGGACCAAATGAGGGTTTAAACCTTATATATATTATAAAAAAAATTGAATGGAGCGACAGTAAGAATATTAAAGATTTTATTTCACTACAAAACAATGTCACATTTACATAATTCTACGTGGAGTTTCTTCTTGCACCTCACTCACTTAGCATGCACCTTCTTTTTCTTTTATATTTTTTCTTTTATATTTCTAATTGTAACTCTCTTAGAAAATATTTCTGTTAACTCATTGACAAGTGTATTAAATTATATCAAGTAATATAAAATGACAAGACCAAGTATCGTTTTTCAAGAAACTCATAACACCAAACAATTGTATAATACCTTAACTAATTAAGACTAAAGAATGATTCCATTGAATTAAATTTGAATGCAATAAAAATAAACATAATAACTTGAATGTAAAATTGATCTTTTGAAGCTAAAACAAGAATGAAGAAATTATATTGAGATGATATGAGATGATGATGTTGTTGGGGTTAGATTTCACCTACTTCACTTTCATGCATATTAGAACTCATCTTTTTCATTGAAATGTTAATGTCACTTTCAAAATTACTTATAACCCAATCCCTTGGTGTAAAAAGCCTAGTCTTGATTATTAGACAACAATCCCTTGAAACCCTAATAACCAATTACGCATTAAGAAACGAAGCTTAAGACAACTAAACGTCATATTTCTATCCCTAGATAATATTTCCTTTAGGTGAAATCCTCCATATCATGGTTCCTAAGTGTTTCCTAATAACAAAGAAATCCAAATATCAAGCTATGAATGACCAAAACATAACAAGCATTAAGAATATGAGAAAATCACTAACATTCAATGAAAGAAACATAAAATATTCAAAACATGAAGTTTAGATGTTACATCTTTCCTCAACAATAAATGAATTTAGCTCTCCATTGTCATAGAGAACCTTGGCTTACAATGGAAGAATGTAAATGAGATGGAAACCCTAGAAATAGAAAAGGAAAGCCCCCGCATGCCCAATCTTCCTCCAAAGGGTCAAAAATCGCATTTCTATGCTTCAGCCGTCAAAAGATATGAACCCTAATGTGTAGAGGCCTTTAAATAGATCCAAAATTCCATATGGGCCAACGTCGCCAATGCTCAGCACCCTAGTTGAGGGCAACCAGGCGAGCCTGCTCGAAGATTGGCGCTTAGCGCCTTAGTTGAGGGAACCCACATGTCCTACAATGTAGCTGACTAGCGCTCAACGCCCCTGGAAGGGCGCCCAAGCATGCTTACGAGATCCTTGGCCCTCAGCGCCCCTGAAGAGGCGCTCAGGCATCCATGCGTGACCACCAGCGCTGAGGGCCCCAGAAAAGGGCAACCAGGCGTGGTATCGTGACAACCAGCGCCTAGGGCCCTTGAAAAGGGCAACCAGGCGTCCTTGAGCCTTCTATAGGCTTCCATTCTGGTGCTTTTGCTGTCCTTCCTAGGTTCCAACTCCTTCATACTTTACTACTTTTCCAAAACATACCAATAACATAAAAAATTAAGGGAATCAGTGATAAAAATCATTAAATATAACCTCTATTCATTTATTGATGAGTCAATATTTTCTTGACTTCACTTAGTTTAGTGTGCTAGAATTAATCAGGGAATTGTGCTTAAATGTCCAGTATTTTCCCATTTTTTCTAATTGTGCTTAATTTGACCAGAAATTCTTATTTTAATTAATTTGAATTATTTGAGGCTAATTATTTGCATTATTAATTATAGGAAAATTATTGAATAATATTTTGAGACACCACATACTTCTAGAATCTCCACAGAAGAAGTGTGTACAAGAAGGGGCCATACTTGTTGAAAGATCACGGTTTCTTTGAGAAGCATGGCAGCAGCTACGTCCAAGGGAAACATGGAAGTAGTGTCACGGCCCACATGGAAAAGAGCTTTGAAGAGTTTCAACATCCAGCAGCTTGGAAGAAGCCAACACACGGCCTGCTGGAAGCAAGAAGAAAGCGATCCAGCTTTCATGGATGTGAGGAACGTCCACGGTCCAGTAGGGATGAGACCTTCATTTGGTGCGTCCAGCAAAATTGGGGGTGTGTCCAGCAACACTTGGGCTTCATGCGGAGAATGGGAAGCAGCAAGGGTGCACATCCAGCTTTCAATTGGAGAGGCACGGTCCAGCAGCAACTTGGAGAGCCCATCCAGCAAGCAGGTCCAGCAGGTTTGTGGACAGAACACGGACAACATCCAACAACAGCAACACGGAAGTTGGTCCAGCAGCTTGGATTTGAGCAGGTGTGTTTGGAGAGAATGGGAGGTGCAGCAAAAGGAGACAGCAGGCCTTCCATTGTTGTCCAGCGTTGATTAGCACAACAGCATCGAGCATTTTCCAACGCACACGATCCAGCAAGCGGAGGAGGGCACACGAGGGTTTAAAAACCCTTGGAGGAGAAAGAAGAAGCACTCAAGGAGCAGGGGGATTCTTTCTCACTTTGGAGGATGGAGGGCTACGGTTGAAAGATCACTTCCAGCAAGCATTGAATGAGACGGTGCAGCATCCGCCACCTGGAAGGAAGCATACGGATTGCTCCAAAAATCAACATTTGAAGGCTTTTCAATTGGAGAAACGGTGCAGCAGCTCACTTCCATTCTCGGTTTGCTGGTCATTTAGAAGATCATTTCTTTTATTTGCTTGAGCGGTGCACACGGTTTGGGTTTTATTAGATTCACTCTTGGACCTAGAAGGATTTATATACTCCACATGTTAGCTCACTCATTTTATTTTATTTCATTGATTAACGTGTTTTCTTTTAATGCCATTCCCACTCCAATGCGTTTTCATTTCTTATATTAGCTTGAATGTTGTTCTATTTTTCTTCTTCAGCTGGAATGTACCTTTATTTTATTAGCTCATCATTGCAAATTTACTAGCATTGATTTATCCTTGCAATTCAAGTCCTTTACTTAGCTGAATTGGAATTTTATTTCCGCTGCTTGGTGTTGAAATTTCATTCGTCGTTGCATTTTCTTTTTATTATAGTTGCACAATACTTCATTTTGCTGACGCGTTGCATCTCAAGGCAGTAGATGCATTTCCTTATTCACCTATAACAAGTGAGTCATGCAAGTTTTCTTTAATGTAGTTGTAATGTTGGCTGTAGTGACCAATCGTTTTAATTTTGTATTTACATCTGTGTATAATTCCCAGTTTTAAATTTTAGTTCAATTACAATCACAAAAACACTTTCAAAACCCCTTACTTCGTGTTAATCTGAGACTGAACCACATTTGGTTCTTGAGAGACGACCTAGGAGTCACTTCCTAGTAACTATACTGCATTAATTTTGCAATCAACTTTTGTGTGAGGTACGACCCTCGCATCACTTATTCACCAAATTCAACTAAAAATAAGAGTTTAAGCAAGCTTCACAGTCAAAGAGAGTTGATTTAATATCAAAATTACATCACAGATAGCAGTAAAGTCAATCGTTATCACAATCCCAAACTTGAAACTTTGCTTGTCCTCAAGCAAAATATAACCTAGCTTAAACAAAATAGACATACTACAATGGTCTAGCACACCAAAAAGCATTTTCTTCTAAGACAAGTAATCACTCATGTCTGTCCATCATAAAAAGATCAGTCAAGATATAATGAAGTCTTAGCCAATCAAGCTTCATCTATGGCGCTCACATAACAAAAAATACACAACAAATGCAAAAGCCTTATGAGTGATCAACAACCAAGCAAAATGGTATCCTATAGTGCATGAAACCATTCCTCACCAAAGAAAGTGAATGTCACACAAATCAACTTTGCCTTTCATTTAAACAACATCAAACACATTCACAAGCAAGTTATCATCACAAGGACCTTTTAAGGCTTGAATTGTGGCTGGGCTAAGAAGAAAACTGGTTTTTCTGGACAACAAAGTTCCTTGAGTTAAGAGAGTGAACAATTTACTTCATAATTTAACATTAATCTCTCTTTCTACTTTTCACTTGAGAAACTACTTCTCAACTTAATCCCAACTTTTATTCATTGAACCCATCCTTCTCTTCTTCTTCCTTTGTTTTCTTTTCTTTCTTTACTTAATACTCTTTTTCCTTTTTTTTTTCAATTCCCAACAATCCCAAACTTGAACCATTCTCCTGTATCATACATGCATACTCAACTCAATTCAAGGCAAGGATTTCAAAGGTTTTTTTTTCACATTCAGCTCAAGGTTCAAAGGATAAAATAAATTTTTGGGTTAAAATGTTGGCATTGGCTTACGATGGAGAAGAACAGATGGCCTTGATCATTTGTAACAAGCAAACACATAGTTCAATAGAGAAACTCAGGCAAAATCAATTATGATCCCAAAGCAATAGCATTCAACAACAATAAACTCTGGAGCCCAACCTCTCACAGGTTAATTAAAGGTTCCACACTTTGATAAACATCATGCCAAGCACATTAATCAATATTGAAATCATGCATCTGTCTTAAACAACTATGAGAAACCACCATTTGTGCTTAAGAGCAAAACCAATCATTAACTCAACATGAATCTCAAAACAATAAAGCAAACACAAGATAATCTTACTTCTCACCATCAAACCATTTATCACTTAACACCAAACCATTGTAGTAAATTATCCATTTAACCAAGTACATAACTCAAACTAAAATTAAAAACAAAATAAACACAATTCAAACATGCATAACAATATCAAAAACACAAGATAAATCCTGATCTAGCACTCCCCTCAAAGACATCTGAATCTTCCTCATCATCCTTTGCCATAGCTTCGGCTTCGAACGTTCCACCTCCTCCACTAGCTTGGGCCTGGTCCCCAGGCCAAGACATGCGAGTGATGAACTCATAAAGTGAAATGCACTAAAGTTCGGGAGAAGTAGCATATAACCTAAAACCACTGAAATAATAACAAATCAAAACCAAACAACTAACTCAATTAAAAAGAAAAGTTTAGAGAAGCTGGGTTGCCTCCTAGTAAACGTTTGTTTAATGTCATTAGCTTGACACCACTTTGCTCAATTCAGATTTTTGATGTTTGCATTCTTCTTTCTTTCAATACACCAACATAATCTCAACATCTTCCTAGCCACCAACTTGACTCTCCTAGAATAGGGAGCCTCAATCTATAAATTTCCATTTACTTTGATAGCCTTGATAACCCATAACCTGTTCTTAAATTTCACTGGTTTTCCAGGTTTGAGTTCATTATTGTCCAACACTGAGTCTTAGAGGACTAGTTTCTCTTCATTGTCTTCATCCTCTTCCTTCATTTTTGGAGAAAAAACAATTATGACTCCTCTTGACCAACTTGGCAGCTTGATCAGGTAGACTAGTCACTGATAGAACTTCATCTGTTGTTTTAGGACCAATCTGTTTTACTTGAATTGGTTGCACATCATTGAAGACATTAAAAGTCACCTCTTCATCTTGATCTTTCAACGTTAAAAATCCATCATCTACATGAATGACAACTTAGTTGTCTTCATGAATGGTCTTCCAAGAATGAGAGGGATCTCTACATCTTCCCCCATTTCCATCACTACAAAATCATCTGGGAATTTGAGTTTATCAATCTGAACCACAACATCTTCCACTACACCATAAGGATGCTTGATAGACCTGTCCGCCATTTGCAAAACAATTCTTGTGGGTTTGACCTCCAGACCACCAATCTTCTTGAGCAAAGATAGGGCCATCAGATTGATGCTAGCCCTTAAGTCAACAAGAGTCTTCCCTATATCATGATTCCTAATGGTGCACAGGATGGTGAAACTCCCCGGATCTTTGAATTTAGGAGGGAGAGTCTTCTGCATAATGGCACTACAATTGCCCTATACTTCAATTGTCCCCTCATCTAAATACTTCTTCTTTTTACTGATGAACTGCTTTAAGTATTTTGCATAAATAGGGATTTGTTGCAATGCTTCAGTCTAGGGCATAGTCATCTTCAATTTCTTGAAGATATCCATGAAACACTCAAATTGCTTCTCTTTTTCCTTCCTTGAGTAAACTTTAGGGTAAGGAATGGATTTCTCATGAGCTTCATTTTTCCTCTTTCCTTGTTCATTTTTTTTCTTTGTTCTTCCTCTCATCTCTCTCAAATTCTTTTCTCTCAACCTCTTTTTTTCTCTCTTAATTTTTTTCTCCAAAAGTATTTTCCTTCTGACCAACTTTCTTATCTTTTCTCTCAATTTCCCTCTCAGCTAACATCTTGCCACTTATAGTCATAATGGCATTACACTCCTCTTTAGGGTTAAATTCAGTATTAGCCCCAAAATTCTTCTCAAACTTATCCTCCAACTTCTTAGCTAGTTGACCAACCTGTATCTCCAAATTTCTAATGACAACTTTTGTGCTTTTATGATTGAAGACAAACACTTGCATGAATTGTTGAAGTGTATCCTCTAGCTTTGTAGTCCTATCAAATAAAGAGGGTTGTGGTTGGTGTTGCTACTGTGGTAGTCTATTAAATTACCCAGCTTGCCCTTGACCCATGCTTGGGTGAGGTTTCCACCATTGGTTATAGTTACCTTTGCGGCCTTGATTTCCCATATAATGCACCTCTTCTTGGGCATTGGCTTGCATGACACACTGATCATTTACATGATCTCCTCCACATAGCTCACAACCTTGATGTTGAGCTTGAGAAACATTTTGAAGCTCTTTAGGAAGTTGAGAGAGTTTCTTCATCAAGGCCTTAAGTTGCTGAGTCATTATCTTATTTTGAGCTAATAAAACATCTTGAGATTGCAATTGAAGAACCCTTCTTTGTTAGAGCTGAGCTCTTTCATTTTGCGTTTCATTATCATTTACAGCCATGTTCTCTATCAACTCATAAGCTTCATCTGGAGTCTTCCATTTGATGTTACCTCCAACTGAGGCATCCAACATCAATTTAGTTTGAGATTTGAGTCCTCCAAGAAACAGATTGACTACTGTAGGTTCATCAAATTCGTGAGTAGGAGTCTTCTGCAATAGGCCTTTGAATCTATCCCATGCTTGGCCTAAAGTCTCGTCCATGCCCTAATGGAAAAAAGAGATTTCCTGCTTCCCTTTGTTTATCTTGGACTGAGGGAAGTACTTGTTCAGAAACTTGGCTACCACATCTTCCCACACAGTGAAGCTATTTTCTAGGAATGAATTTACCCACATCTTGGCATTGCCACCTAAAGAGAAAAGAAACAAACTGAGTCTGATAGCCTCATCTGGTACATCATGATTCTTCATGGTATTGCAAATCTCTATGAAGGTGGTCAGATTTTCATACGGATTCTCATGAGCTAGGCCATTGAATTGATTGCTTTGAACCAAGTGGATGAGGGCAGACTTCATCTCCATGTTTGCAACATTAACCTATGGCCGAGCAATGCTATTGAAATGGAGAGGTCCAGCGAATGTTGAGTAATCCTCTAAAGTACATCTAACTGGACCCATACCCCGACCGTTCTGATTTTCAGTCATATCTTCTATTTTCTGATTAGATACTGAAGTAAAAGTCTGTTCAAGAATCTCAAGAGGGGGAAAAAGTTCTCTAGAAGTTCTGTTCTGCCTTCTTCTTCTACTATTGTTCCTTTGAGCAATCTTCTCTATTTTCAAACCTGTAAGGAGAGGTTCAGATGATCTTGTGTTCCTAGTACGGATTTTACCCTGCATACACTACAGAACACAACACTAGAGCACCAACTTAGCTTAAAACAATAAGAATAAACAAAAATTAAAAATAGTAAAAAAATATTAAGTCTAAACTGGTTAAGAATCACACAAAAGTATATGAGATGATGATGTTGTTGGGGTTAGATTTCACCTACTTCACCACTTTCATGCATATTAGAACTCATCTTCTGCATTGAAATGCTAATGCCACTTTCAAAATTACTTACAACCCAATCCCTTGGCGTAAAAGGCTTAGTCTTGACTAAATCCCTTGAAACCCTAATCACAGATTCCCCATTAAGAAGAGAAACTTAAGACAACTAAACGTCATATTTTTATCCCTAGATAATATTTCCCTTTAGGTGAAATTCTTCAGATCATGGTTCCTAAGTATTTCCCAATAACAAAGAAATCCAAACATCAAGTTATGAATAGCCAAAACATAACAAGCATTAAGAATAAGAGAAAATCACTAACTTTCAATGAAATAAGCATAAAATATTCAAAACATGTTCAAATACATGAAGTTCAAAGGTTACATCTTTCCCCAACAACAAATGAATTTAGCTCTCCATTGTCATGGAGAACCTTGACTTACAATGGAAGAATGTAAATGAGATGGAAACCCTAGAAAGAGAAAAGGAAAGCTTCTGCATGCCCAATCTTCGTCCAAAGGGTCAAAAATCACGTTTATATGCTTCAGCCGTCAAAAGATATGAACCCTAATGTGTAGAGACCTTTAAATAGATCCAAAATTCCATATGGGCCAACGTCGCCAGCGCTCAACGCCCCAATTGAGGGCAACCAGGCGAGCCTACGCGAAGATTGGCGCTCAGAGCCCTGGCTGAGGGCAACCAAGCGTCCTACGGTGTAGCTGACTTGCGCTCAACACCCCTAGAAGGGAGCCGAAGCGTGCTTGCGAGATCTTTGGCCCTCAGCGCCCCTGAAGAGGGTGCTCAGGCATCCATGCGTGACCACCAGTGCTGAGGGCCCTAGAAAAGGGTAACCAGGCATGCTTGCATGACAACCAACGCCCAGGGCCCCTAAAAAGGGAGACCAAGCGTCCTTGAGCCTTTTACAACCTTCTATTATGAGCGCGGGGTGCCAAAGAGAGGCGATGGGGTTGGAGGAAGAGAATAGGGCGTTGATGGAGATGCGAATTCAGCCCCTTTCACTGCGGTTGGAGCATAAGGTGTCGATCGAGTCTAAACTTATTCAATGATTTTGTTGAACGAGCTGGTTTACTGTTGGCGGGATTCCTCTAATTTTGTGGGTTATGAGGAGTGTTTGTTTCTAGGATGTACGTTCATGATGTTGAGGCAAGGTTGTAGCAGTGGGCGACGGTAGAGATCAGGCATATGGGTGGCGTGTAGGGAAGTGTGATTGAGAGGGTTGCGGTTGATGGGAAGCTGCACTTGGAGCTGCGGTTCGTCTTCGCCGCACGCGGAGCTGCGTTCATCTTCGTCGCACGTGGAGCTGCGGTTCGTCATTTCCGCACTTGGAGTTGCGGTTCGTCTTCTTTGCACTTGGAGTTGCGGTTCGTAATTAAATTTTTATTTTATTTGATTTAAATTTAGAATTTGTATTTTAGATATTATATATTATTTATTACTTTTGATATTTATTTTTAATATTAAATTTGTTTAAAAGATATGTTCTTGTATGGGGTCGAGTCACCTAAATCCGTGGGCTCTCAATCACGTCCGTCCGGTCTCTTCTTGTGATTCGTCTTTCCGTAAGTTAATGTTCGTCCGTCCTGTGCGCCTAGGAGGGTACCTGTTAAAGATGCTGCAATGCTTAAGTCAATAAAAGGTCCGACCAGTTGTTTTAGTATCACAATAAATGTGCAATTAATGAATCTTCCTACCTCTTACCTTTGACTTGTATTTATAGTTTTGGTCATGGGCCTAGGATTAGTAGGGCCTTAATCACGGCCCAATCCCGAGCCCAACCCTCTAATCGGTGTTTTACCTTAATCACCTATGCAAACTTACCTATCATGGTCATTCGGGTTGAGTGCTCAAGTCCGGCCGGACGTCCCATGTGTTATGTCTGGGACCGTCTAGGGGTTATCTGATACATTAGGCCCCCCAAGCCCTAAACAACTAGTTGTCGTTGGGTTTTATAGTAAGGAGTGGTCGGTCGGCGCTTTTTGAATTTGACTTTGAGCGGGAAAACACGTGTCATACTATCATAGGACATTTGTCTCGAGTAGCAGGATCGTCGTTTGATCTAAGCCGTTGATCGTGCCAGATTTGGACGGTGGACGTGGATCAGCGGTTTTAAAATTTTGCTATAAATAAGAGCATGGGGCTCAGTCACTTTCACACACACTCTTTTTCTTCAATTGTTACACTACAAAAAAGAAGGGCATTACCGAAGGCCAGAAGCCCTCGGAAACCGCCCGAAACCATCGGTAAAAGGTAATTACAAACGGCTTATCGATGACCAAAGAGCCCTCGGTAAATCGCTTGTCGTTAGCCCTTTGGTAAATATCGAGGGCCAAAAGCCTTCGGTAATTACCGAAGGGCAAAAGCCTTCGGTAATTACCGAAGGGCGTTCCTAAATTTACCGTACCCATGCTTCCATCCATTGGGGCCTTTCTGCACCATCCAAAGCACATCCAGCTATGGTTCCATTGGGGCCCTTCGGCAGCATCCAAAGCACATCCAGCTATGGTTCCATCAATCAAGAGCTATTTTACAGCACAATCATCCAAAAGCTGACTACTGCCCGTATTTACAAGAAAAGCTCGTATGGAAACATTATATACATTATATATGTGTAAGATAACTCAAACAATAAATAACTAACAGAAACAAAGAAAAATATATAGTAGCATATGAACAAGTAAATAGTTATATTACAAAGTTTACTGACTACGCAAAATTCAAGCCCCATTTGAAGAGAGTATCATCATATCAAATTTATCCAATAAGAATTTATACCAACAAATAGATTCATCGGCTCTCCAACTAATATACAATCATCAAACGTGAACTAAAAAAGTACAGACTACTATTTCAAGTTTTTATTTTAAAAAGTCCTCAAGGACTATTATGGAACAGTTGCGATTAAGATAAATTGAAGCTTTTGCCTTAACCACGGAAAGAGTTTATAGAAACTAATAGTCAATTCTCACAATCAAAAATAGGATACAAATTCATTGGTTTAAAAAAAAACACAGGAATTTCCACTAACAACTTAGCTTAAATTTAGGGGAAATAATGACCTATTTTTTTAAGCTATCTCTAGAAACTGTCAAAATAAGCTATTATTTCATTAAAATAAGTTAAACCAAACAACAGTAAAGTCTCACGTTAGACCACAATATCTTATTCTTACCTGAAAATAGAATTTAAGTAGATGAAAGAATGGAGGGACTTGAGTATTATGTGGTGCTTAAGTCTCACATAGAGTAATATGCGAAGCTCGATAAAGTATTCAAGTGTTGGTTCTTCCCCATAACAACTAGTCTTTATGGTTGGGTTCCCTAATGCTAGGATGCTTATTAATTATTACCAGAGCTGATTGTCAGTGTTTGAGAAATGGCTACTTACAAAGGGTTCAAACCAAACAGATGCTTTGTTCCAGTATTCCCACCTTTTTGTTTGGTTTCTTGTAAGTTAAATTTCAATAGTGTTAACGCACACGCTAATCATAAAATCCAAACTGTCACACACCAGTTACAATGCCACAAAAACAACAAATGCTTCAAAATCATGAAACAAATGCTCCAATATTATCAATTAAGAATCAAGTCTCACAAGATGCAAGTGGACAAAGACCTAGTCGACCTAGAGATTTCTACGATGTTGAGAACAAGGCCGCGGCAGCGGCGCATCCCACGGCAGAGAGGCTGGATAGAGCCGAGCCAGCCGGAGGCGGAGAGCGCGTGGCGGGAGACGAGGTGCGTGCGGCGGAGGAGGCCGAGGAGGCCGAGGAAGAGTGCCATAACGGTGTCTGCGATCTCCTCGGCGCGCGAGGTGTCGACGTGGACGAGGCGAAGGCAAAGGTCAGCGGTAACGGCGGAGTCGACGACGCGGTCCCCAGAGCCGAGGTAGAGGATGAGGTGGTAGGAACGGAGGCGGCGTTGGGCGGCGCGCGGGAGGTAGGCGAGGGAGTGCAGGAGGACCACGACAGCGGACTCGATCTTACCTTCGGAGAGGATTAAAGGTCGACTGCTTCTTGCTGTTTTAGGAGGAGAAGTTTTAACGAAGACAAAATTTGGGAGAATGGGAGAGGGAAATTCCAAATTCTAATTTCATAAAGTCGAACCTTGTACCGACGGGCATATTCCTTCGGTAAAATCACTACACCAATACCGAAGGTTAAAGTCCTTCGGTAATCACTGCACCAATACCGACGGTCAAAAGCCTTTGATATATCAACTTTACCGAAGGCCCAAAGGCCTTCGAAAATACACCTTCGGTAATTAACCACTTTCTTGTAGTGTTATCGTTCGGCTGAAAATTCTTTTTCCAAGGTAATTAATAAATGTCTACTGTTTGTATTTCTTCTTCCGATGAGTCGACGGGCAGGGGAGGCGGGGAGTCATCCCGTTTGTTCCGTCTTGGCGTTAGTCATCTTAACGAGCGAGTCTTTCATGGAAAGGGGACTCATACGAAGACTTTTTTTTTGTATATATGCATCTGTTCAACCAGATGTTCGTTCGGGTGTCGTTTACTACATTCCAATCGGTCGTGCTTCGAAGGCTGAACGTCGCCCTCTCACAACTACACTGTAGCGGTTGGGCTTGTATTCAAGTGTTCGTGGCGATGTGTTCGGCATTGGCGATTACCCCTACTATTCCCATCTTTTTCCACTACTTTAATGTTCGGCCGATTGCCAAGCAGGGCTGGGTCTCTTTAACATTCGTCAATGATGGCTGTCTGTTCAAGCCGTACTCGGAGTCTTTAAAAAATTTTAAGCACCGCTACTTCAAAGTAATAATCAAAGAAGGTGTTCGCTCCCAATTTCATACCAAGTCAGGCGGTCCCTTGTTCCGCTTTTATTGGACGAGGGATCCTGCCATGATAAATGTTGTGCCGGTCGGCGCTATGACCCCTATTGAGATAGAGGCAGTTAAGACCATTGACGCCTTATCCTGCCGCCTCCCTGACCGAGACCTAGTTGAATGCCTTGGGCATGAGGATTTTGACCAAATGGTGTTCGGTACGGCGTTTGCCATTATCTGCTTGTTATTTTCCTATTAACTTAGCTAAATTTATGTTTCCTTTTCAGATATCATGTCTCTCCCAACGCACCGCAAGACAAGTTACTTGTCGTCTTCTCGGAGGAGGGATCCCCGGTCGACCGGATCAAGCCATGCGTTGATCGGCTCTCAATCGAGGATGATGCCGCAGTCGGATCCACCTGTGATAGTTGCCACTCAACCGCCTCCTGTGGTAAACCTGGAGACGTTCGAGGCGGCCGTAATCCCCGTCGCTACCCCTTTGGATAAGAAGAGGAAGTCCAAAGAGGGAGAGAAGTCGTCCTCGAAGAAGAGTCGTCGGGACGGTAACACTCCTCACCCCTTGTCGCGCGGTCTTTTCGACCCGACTTTTAATGTTAGGGGTCACGTGAGCTTTCATATGAGCTCGTTGCAACGAGCGGTGGTGGAGCCTATGTTGGAAAAGGACATCACTGAGGCCGGCCTGGAGTTCGCGAGTTGGGGGCCTATGCTGGCCTGGTATCTGCGCGAGTTTGCTGACCGTAGGAGCGCCGGGGATGTCCAAGCAGAGTTGGTCGTCGAAAAGAAGATGGTGGAGGATCTTCGAACTCAGATGGATGCTGTCACCCTTGAGCATCAAGAATGCGAGAAGAAACGGTCGACATTACCTGAGAAATTGAACGATGCGGGTCTTGAGCTGAACACGATCGTCCAACAACTGAAGGATACCCGAACCTAGAGGCGAAGAGGTTGACCGCGAGCGAAAAAGATCTGCAAATGCAAGTAGACCGCCTGGCCGGCGAACTGGTGATGGCCGACGAACTGGGGAGGGCCAACAAGGCCATTGTTACTCTAAACAACAAGGTTCAGATTGAGCATGAAAAAGGTTTCAACAAGGCCCTCTGTCAAGCTGCCTTTTTGCTAGGGGTGGACCCTTTGGCTGTTGGTTTCGACATTAGGCAGGATGTTTATGACGACAAGATGATGCCGGTCAATGAAGAGGTGGCGGACGATGAGGATGTCCAGTCGGACGAGGACGATGATGAATGATAAATGATTGAGCGTGGGGGGCGTGTTTTTTGTTTTTTGTTTTCGCTTTTTGTGGGAATTACAACATTTTGTATATCGGCCGGTGGTCGTTCACTCCTGAATGTAACTACAAACTTGAATTTTGTCAATGAACTTTTGAAGTCTTTAAATTGTGCTTTATCATCCAAGCGTCAACTTTATCTTTTACCTACAATATTTGTCATACATGGTTTTTGGAAAATTATGCTGCTAAGAGTTTTTGTTGGGTTTCGACCGTCCGGGTGGCAGTGGTTCTATTTATGAACTCGCTATTCACCACCCGTCCGGCTTAGTTGGTTTTTGGGTGGCAGTGGTTCTATTTATGAACTCGTCATTCACCACCCGTCTGACTTAGTTGGTTTTCGGGTGACAGTGGTTCTATTTATGAATTGGCCATTCACCACCCGTTCGACTTAGTTGGTTTTCGGGTGGCAGTGGTTCTATTTATGAACTCGTCATTCACCACTTGTCCGGCTTAGTTAGTTTTCGGGTGACATTGGTTCTATTTGTGAGCTCACCATTCACCACCCGTTCTTTGGTTAATGCGCCAATAGTTTAAGTAGTATGAGTAGTGGAAAGCGAGAGCATTGTATTAGATATCTGAAATGGAAAAGGCATTACAAGAGTAAATTCAACTGAAGTAGAATTTTAAGTGGGAAGTGTTCCACGTATTGGGGACGGTCTTGCCGCTTGGGTGGCAAAGACGATATGCTCCGTTCTGAAGGTCTTCAGTCACCCTGAAGGGCCCCTCCCACTTTGCCGCGAGCTTGCCATGAGTGGTCACTCTTCGTGCATCTTCCATCTTTAGTCACTTGGCCCCACGGTGGGTGTCAAAATTTTCCTGTATGGGGTCGAGTCACCTAAATCCGTGGGCTCTCAATGTCCGTCCGGTCTCTTCTCGTGATCCTTCCTTCCGAAAGTCGAAATTCGTCCGTCTTGTGCGCCTAGGAGGGTATTGTTAAAGGTGCTCCAATGCTTAAGTTAGTAAAAGGTGCGGTCGATTGTTTTAGTATCGCAATAAATATGCAATTAATGAATCTGCCTACCTCTTACCTTTGACTTATATTTATAGTTATGGTCATGGGCCTATGATTAGCAGGGCCTTAATCACAGCTCAATCCCGGTCTCTTTTTTTTTAATTTTTAGTTTTTTAATTTATTATATTTTAAATTAATATATAAATATTATTTAATATTTTAAAAATTATTATTTAATTAATTATAAATTAATTTTATTTTATTTAATAAAATAATTATTATTAATTTAATTTATGTATTATTATTTAAATAATAATTAATATATTTTTTAAAAATTTTATTAAAACGGGTGTTAACGGATGTGGCATCTGTGTAGTTTTGTTTTTTAAGTTTTTAGTTTTTAGTTTATTATACTTTAAATTAATATATAAATATTATTTAATTAATTTAAAATTATTACTTAATTATTTATAAATTAATTTTATTTTATTTAATAAAATAATTATTATTAATTTAATTTATATATTATTATTTAAATAATAATCAAAATAGTTTTAAAAGTTTTATTAAAACGGATGTGACAATCCGTTAACAGATGTGCCACATCCGTTGAAGATTTTTTTTTTTAAATAAAAATAATAAATTAAAATATAAAATATGTAAACGGAGTGTGTGGACGATTTTTATATAATTAATAATTGACATGGTCAAACGAGTGCCAAACTCTTATTGTTTTTCTTTTTCTTTTCCTAAATATCATAGTTAGATATGAGTAATATTTAATTTACTTATTTTCTTTTAAATAAATAAATATCGTAATTAGAGACTACATAATCCTTGTTAATTATTTTTTAAAATAAATATTATAGTTAAAGACCCTCTTATTTCATTATTTTTTTTAAAATAAATATCATATTAGAAACATAACACTACAATAAATTTTATTTTGAAACAGAGTTTGTAATAACCTCTAGGAAGAAACAGAAGTGTCGGGTTGTCTAAATCCGTAATAAATATAGGGTTAAATATGTTTTTCGTCCCTTAAGTATCACACGTTTTAGGATTTAGTCCCTACTCAGAACTTTGATGGTTTTTAGTCCTTAAACTTTTGAAACTCTGAGTTTTAGACCTTCAAATTGAACGGTGTTAAGTTTTAGGGGAGGTGGCAAACGGCATTGCCACGTGAAAAACCAACTGCCTTCTTCTCTTTCTGCCACGTTGGTTGATTAACTTTGCAAATGAGATTAAGTATGTTAAGTGATTGGCACGTGCTTGATTAAAATCAAATTAACAATTAAAGTTCTTAATTGAGCAATTAGGGTTCTTAATTGGGGAAAAGTTAATTGGGCAATTAGGGTTCTTCATTATCAACATTTTTCTTATATATATCGTTTATTTGATAAAATGCAGTTTTTCGTATCAGCATTATCAGCATTTTTCGTAAGCACAAACGGGTGCCCAGCGTAGAAGGAAAGCAACATGGAAGTAATCGATACGAACAACGATGTCAAACCCATGAGCAGCTTCAGAGGAAGATCTTTGCCAAAATCTTGCTCCTTGAGCCGGGACGTGAGTATGGAGAGGAACAGCACCAGCGAGGAGATGGAACAGCACAGAACAACCAGTGATGACATCGCGAAGATGTTGAACGCTTCCGTGTTTTCCAGGGTTGGGGTGCCGGCGCACTTTTTCACACCGCCGGGGACGGTGGTGGATGTGGCGAAGGCCGCGGTGGCTAACAGTGCCGCCACCAGGGAGCATGATTGGGAAGTTTTTTTCAGCCAATCTCCATCACTTTTGACAAGGTTCTGGTGTGTTTGGATGAAGATATCTCCTGAAGTCTTGTAATGAAGATAATGAAGAACCCTAATTGCCCAATTGCCCAATGTCTCCTGGAGCATGTTTTGACAACAGTGCCACAATGCTGATAATGAAGAACCCTAATTGCCTAATTAACTTTTCCCCGTTTAAGAACCCTAATTGCCCAATTAAGAACTTTAATTGTTAATTTGATTTCAATCAAGCACGTGCCAATCACTTAACATACTTAATCTCATTTGCAAAGTTAATCAACCAACGTGGCAGAAAGAGAAGAAGGCAATTGGTTTTTCACGTGGCAACGCCGTTTGCCACCTCCCCTAAAACTTAACACCGTTCAATTTGAAGGACTAAAACTCAGAGTTTCAAAAGTTTAAGGACTAAAAACCATCAAAGTTCTGAGTATGGACTAAATCCTAAAACGTGTGATACTTAAGGGACGAAAAACATATTTAACCCATAAATATATTGAGATTCTTTTATCAAACCCCAATTAAAATAGGTAGTATTTTGTTTTCTCACTTATTCTTTTCACCTTATCTCTTTACCTTAATGAATGTATATAAATACTTCATTTAAATTTTAATTTTAAATTTTAATTGAATTTTTATGTTTAAAATATTAATTTAAATAGGATTTGTCATAATTAAACCTATTAAGTTTGCAAAATAAAAATATCTTACAAAGTTATTTTTAGTTATATAAATTATTTAGATTAAGTTCGAATGTGTAAAAATAAATTGATTAAAGTTACATTTCTAGAATAAGGCCAAAGTCAATAAATTTCAAAAAATTCTATCTTACACACTCTTATATTATGAGTGTTTCATCCTACAACTCCAACATCTTATTTTGTACCTTCAAAAATTACATTTTTAACCTTTTAACATCGCATCCTGTATCTCTAATTTTTTCAAAACTTTCATTTTAACTTTAATAAATATTTTTTCCATTTTTCTCTTTCTTTTATTAAAAACACTCTTCACCACCTTAATAATAATTTAATTTAATTTAAAATTTAAATATTATTAATATAATTTTATATTTTAATAATTATTAAAATATAATTTATATTATAATAATAGCTATATTGAAAACATAAAAATAAAATAATAAAAACAATATTAATAATAAAAATAATAATAAATTTGATTTAATATATTCAAAACATATTAAATTATATTAAAATAAATTAAATAATTATTAAATTTTAAATAAAAACCAAATTTTAAAAACTTGTTTAAAATCCGTAAAATATATTAACACTTTTTTTTTATTTAAAATTTAATAAATATTGAATTTAAACAAAAATTATAATATTATTTATTATATTTATTTTTTAATAATTATTGGAATATGATTTATATTTTTATAATAGTTTTATTAAAAAATTAAAATAATAATAATTAAAATATGAATAATAATAATAATGAAATTAAAAGTAAATTTAAAATCACATTAAATATATTTAAATATATTAAATTAAATTAAAATATTAAATTAAATCTAATAATTATTAAAGTTTAAACAAAAACCAAATTAAAATTTGTTAATCGACCTCTGATAAGTTATCTTACGGATATCATATAAGATGAATAATTGTTTTTAAAATTTTATTTTTTATTTAAATTTTAATAATTATTTTAAATGTATTTAAATATTTTAATATATTTTAAATGTATTTAAATATTTTATTTAATATAATTTTATTTGATATTCGATTCTTTTTAAAATTTTGTTTTTATTTAAATTTAATAATTATTTAATTTAATTTAATTTTTTAATATAATTTAATATATTTAAATATATTATTTAATATATTTTTATTTTTATTTTTATTTTGTTTTTATATTTTGAATATAACTATTATTATAATATAAATTATGTTTTAATAATTATTAAAATATATAATTATATTAAATAATATTTGAATTTTAAATTTAATTATTATTAAGATGGTGCATAATTTTTTAATAAGAAAAGGAAAAAAAATGAAGAGATATTTATTAAAGTTAAAAATTAAATTTTTAAAAAAGTTGGAGGTGTAAAATAAGTATAAGAATGAGATGTTAGAAGGTTAAAAGTGGAATTTTTGGAGATACAGAATGAGATGTTGGAGGTGTAGGATGAAACACTCTTACATTATTTATATGCTAACTTTGAGTCACAAAGCCTACTCTTACACTCCAAATTTATCTATTTTCACCCCTCTTACCACTTTCAAAATTTGTCCAACCATATGTTGCCACGTGACAAAATCCTAATAAACACAATATGACCAATAAGAACGTGACACATGTTCAACATCCTAAATATTCAAATATCTGACTAATTAGATGATGACACATCATCATCATCTTCAACCTTCATCTTCTCCATGTCACAAATCACATAAATCAACCACTTGAAATCAATCCTAATTTTGAGAGAAAGAGAGAGTTGTCACGTGGTAGCTCCTTATTAGATAATCAAAAGGTCAACCAAAGTTTGGTTAAACAAGAGGGACTAAAAAGAAAATATTGATATATTTGGATTTCTCACAATTTAAAATTAACCTAAAATGAGTCCCAATATGATGCATAAGCCTAGGTTCAACTCTACACAAATACATAAAATAAAACCTCTACTATAGCCTATGTATATGAAAAAATGAACTAAAGAAACTCATATATGATTTTTACAATGCAATTTTCCTAAGCATGATTTATACACTTAAACTAACTCTAATATGTATTTAAAACTAAATGTGAACCAAATGAACCAAAAAAATCATGAATTAAGCATGTAAACATAAAATTGATAAAACAAAAGTAAGTGTTAATGTGTGAAAGTGTAGGATAGGTTTGAATACAATCTTGAAATGGATTAAAATACTAAATGCACATGCAAATAAGTTCTAATAAACTTAAATTGAACATATAACTTATAACAAAGTTAAATGATCAAGTATATCTCAAAATCGAAAATTTGAAAAACCTAAAATTAACGAAAAAAATTCTCGTGTAATTAGAATAACTATAAAATTCGATTTTTTGTTTTTTTGTGTTTAACTCTTTAATGGAAAGTACAAACATGCTAGACTAAGCAAAAGAGACATATAAGAAGAAAAAAACACATTAAAAAGAATAGAAAATGAGAATTGAATAAAAAGTCAAATGATTTGTGATGGAAACCCACTTCACACAAGTTGAAGGAGACTCCATTGAGATGATTCGTTGGATGTGGAAGCATGTAAAGATGAAAGAAATGGAGTTTGAGGAGTTGTTTGAATGTGTTTCTTGAAGGAGGTTGGACAACCATCAAGGAAAAGGCTAGAAGAAGTAAAAAAAAAACTATCCTGTTGAACTTAACAAGGGAGAGCTGCAATTTGGCAGAATTTCTCTATATTATTTCCAAGTTGAATTTACAATGGTTGAGCACTCATATTCATAGAATAAAGGAGTTAACACAAGTGAAAGAAAGTGAAATGAACCTAAAATCTTTAGAAACCTTCTTCCTCTTCCATTCTCCTCACCATGGCTCTAACCAAATCACAAACGTTAAAAGTAGGATTAACTCCATACACAATATGAAGATATAGCCTATATGCATTATCATTTATCTTCTAGACCACTTTGAAAGGACTATCTCCTCTAGGACCAAGTTTAAATTTCCTTTGAGAGGGAACATATCCTTTCTCAATTGAAGCCAAACTAAGTCTCCTCCCTAAAAAACCATTTTCTTTCTCCCCTTGTTGCTTTATTCAATATATTTTCTAGTTTATTTTTCAATTTCATTTTCTACCTTCTAACGAAACTTCTTAATAAACTCATCTTTAGTTACTCCTTGTGATGGAATACTACATGACAACCCCTCCTCAGTAGCCTTTTTTTTATATATTTTATGTTTTTTTTCTGTTTTCAGCTTGCATAGGAGCATGGGTCCCTATAAATACCCATCTCCACCCCTTGTATTAGAAACTTTTGAGATGATTGATAAGTGATTTTCTAACAACCAGAAATAATTCTCCCTTGAAAGTTAGGCTAGAGAATCCTAAGGATATGCCTCTAGCCACCTTCCAAGCACACTACCTTCACTCTCATTTTCCATTCTCCATTGGTGCTCCATTACAAATCCTCTCTCCTCCATGACGCTTTGCACCAATCCGCTTCATCATTCTAGCGCTTGTGTCAACTCTCTCTACACCACTTCTTCATTAATTCTCTCGAGAACCTTCCTTCACGAGAGCCACATCTTCTTACGTTTTCTCTCAAGCCACACATATCATTTCTCTTAAGAGAGCTTCAATGTCACTATTCCTCTCAGGACATCTTCATTCTCAAGCCTTAATTCATCACAAATTTATCATTTCTTCATGTAACAACCTTGCATCAGCCATTGCGACAACATATGCTCCCTTTTCCACCGATTCATTTGTTGATCTACACCTTCCGCTAGGATTTGTATTTCACCATTTTCTTCATTTTCAACAAATTAAACCTACTTTTGCACCGATTAAATACTTTTACACTGACCAATCTTGCTTTTGAACCGATTAATTGGTTCATTTTGAGTTTCTCCCCTTTTTCTAAGGTTTTCACTGTTCAATCCTCCTTTTCTTCCGCTTATCGCGTTTCCATTAACCAATCCTTCAATATACACCGAACAGAACTTCGTGCCTAGGGTTATCTGCAATTCTTCTTTGTTTTGAACACGATCTCGAGTTTCTCTTTCGTTCCATTGGGTTGTAGGCATCAGAGGAAGCTTCGAGAAGCCTCAATCAAGTTCGCGACACTCTAATCAACCTTCTCCTCGACCATGTTTCCATCAATTTGGTTTTTGACTTTCTCATGAAACTTCTTAATAAACTCATCTTTAGATACTCTTTGTTTATGTACTAAAGAAGTTGTATCTGGAAGAGGCAGTAAATCAAGAGGTATGATAGGATTAAAACCATAAACAACCTCAAAGAGAGAAAGATTGGTAATCTTATGGACTACTCGGTTATAAGTGAATTTTGCATGAGGAAGATGTCCATCCCAAGTCTTCTTATTGCCTCTAAGAATGACCCTCAATAGAGTTAATAGGGATCTATTTACAACCTTAGTTTGCATTCAATTTGAGGGTGACATGTTGTAGAGAATAAAAGTTTAGTTCCTAGAATTTTCCATAAAGTTTTCCAAAAATCGCTAAGGAACTTAACATCCCTATCGGAAACTATAGTTTTGGGTAGACCATGTTGCCTAACCACTACTTTAAAGAAATTCTTGAGATGTTGCTAACATCATCGACCTTTTGGCAAGGTATAAAGTGAGTCATTTTACTAAAACAATCCACTACCACAAATATAAAATCACAGCCCCTTTGGGTAATTGTTATGGGAAAAGGAGTATAGAATCCATGAGACATTATTTTAGACTTGGCTTGTAAACTATTCATAAGTATTGCAACCCGAAATATACTAGCAAGTATACTGGGTTGTTGTAGTAAACAAGTGTCGTATAGTTAGGGATTTGACAAAAATTACAATGTTTTAACTAGTTTGATCTGTTGTAAAACAATTTGGGTTTAGAAAATATGTTTGTATTTGTGAGAGTGTTGTAAACTTAACTTTGGAAATCAATTTAAACTAGAAAAACAATAACTTTATATGATTAAACTGTGTTGAAGCTTGACTTCATAGATTTTCCCTCTCATGCATCAACTTTACCTTTAAGGATGAAACTTCAAATGATCAAGTTCTGGGAGTTCTCTTGAATGTAACTTTATGTCCATGTTTGACATCTAAAGCCTAGTCTACTGCCTATTGCTCCAGTTTGAAACTTGTCAATGACTGGGTACGACTCACCTGCATTATGATTAAGACTCTATTCCAGTTACACATCCCAGATCTATGTCTAGCATCAAGAAGTCTACATGAAAATTGATTGGACCACGACTTAAGACTAGCTTTCACTCAATCTTAAGTCAGTTAGATAAGATGAGGGATTAAATCATACAACAACAAGTATGTCAAGGTACGACAATTTCTTTACAAGACAAGTTCGTCCAAGTAGAAAATTGAGAAAGATTGTCAAGGTATTACAAGACAAACTCGTCTAGAAGAAACCTTGATCTTGGTAATGAAGTTTAACTAAATAACATAAACAAAGAAGTCTCTGTGTATGAAAAGATAACTTTAACTAGAAAAACTCTTAGGATAGGAAATCAATCTTTAGAACACTCTAATAGGAAACCATAAAACTAAAGACAAACCTTAAGATAGGATAAAACATAGGTTAGAAAACACAAGCCTAAACAAACCTTAAGATAGGATAGAAAAGCATAAACACGTCTCAACAATCTTAAATCAACATCATGATAAAACAAGAAACACCTCAACCCAAAAGAGAAAACCAACCTACTAGTTAAATACTAGAATAGACAAAATTCTAGAAAATCAATTTGAAGAAACACTTAAAACTGTAAGAGAAAACTAACCCTCTAGATACTACGATAGAAATAATCCTAGAAAATCACTTTGAAGAAACTTGAAAACCTAGGTCAGAACAAGAAGAACACAAAACCAAAAGACAATAAAATCACAACTTCACATAGGTAGGATAAGAAGCAAACATGTCACCAAGAAAGACTAAAAAAGAAAAGAAATTAGGTTAAGAAAATTAGGACAAAAACACGAATATAAAACTCAAATGATAAATTAGAACCTGAATCCCAAACATAGAAATAATAGGAAAACACTTAGATCTTAGGAAATAGAAAAACACTTAGGCTAGAACAATCGGACGCTTGATTGGATGATGTCTTATCTAAAAGTGTCTAAGAGAGAACTAAGCTAATGCTCAACGTTGCCAATACCTGAACTAGGTATTTGGCTTCTCTAAAAAATGAAATAGTTCGAGGCAAGGTATTCAGCTAAAGCAATTAAAAGACTTAACTATTAAAAGACATGATCATTATAAGACCGAAAAATATAAGAAAGGTTGACCAAGCTAAACGTTGTCTATAACGAGACATATACAAAAGAAGCTTTTACTTGAATCCAGATGATACCATAAGCAAAATAGACATGCCATCTTATGATGAAGTATCTAAACGTGTGGTATCTTCAAATTTGAAAAAGCTTAAGTGTAAAATTCTACCTAACGGTAGGAAATAAAAAAACACTTTATTGTTCTTAATAAGCATAGAATGATATTAAATGCTCAACGTTCAAAAACAACAAAAGTGATATTTGATCAATTGATTGCACGACAAGTTCAATCAGAAGCAGGTAAAAGGAAAGACATTCACGAAATATTTTCTCATAGAAAACAGGAACATAAAACCACATCTAAAAGAAACACCAAAGAAGTAATGCATTAAAATACTCTCAAACAAAAACAAGACACAAGAAAACACAAAACTCTAAACAAAAGATAAAAAATTAAAAGATAAATAGAACTGCCATATATGCTTTTATCTTATACAAGATAACCACTACGAATGTTCATTTTAGAGATATAAAAATGAACGTTGGAGAAAAAGGCCAAGAGGAGCGTTGATCAAACTATCAAAAGTTGTGCCAAAAGTAAAGTCAAAATCACTTTTGATAAAAGCTTTGAAAAGCACATCTGCTCTGATGAAAGTCACCATCCTATGCCTAACACCTACACAAATAGCCAGAAAGGAACAAATCTAAAGACAAGCTTCATCAACTGTCATAAAGCCTAACTCAAAAGATAAGCATCGTCACAACGACTATAATCACCAAGTGTATAAATACAAGAATAAAAGAAAGAAGAGATGATGATGAAGAACAGAGAAAATATGAAGATATGAAGATATCTCATCATCCATTGAGCAAGGAAATATCTTTAAACGATCAATGCTAAATCACTCCTATAAAAGAAAAAGAGCTCAAGAAGAGAATATCACTCTCAAGCTTCATCAGGATATCCATTTGAAGATAGAGTGGAAGAGTGAAAAATATGAGAGTCTCCTAGGTTTGATTGTAATGTCTACTTGGGCATGACACAAGAAGAAAAGAGAGAATGAGAGAATGAGCAAAGTAAAACATCTTCCTCTTACTTCATTGTATTATATGCTTACTTTTGTATGAAGAGGAAAAAAGAGAGATGAGTGAAACACCTGCGAGTACTTAGACTGCATTGTTTTGTATTCATATCCTCGCTAAAGAGATATAGTCTGAACAACTTGTGAGCAATCTATGATTGCAATTCTGAAGAGAATCAAAACACTTACAACTTAACTCTTTAAAGTTAAGGAAATCTAGGCAAGATTGTCTAGTACCAGGAGTGATGCTAATACTCAACTGATCTAGGATAACTGAAGGTTATTCGCTGATCCTAGATGCCAAGAGTGGTGAATAATACTGCACAACCAAAAGTGAGTGAAACTCAAAGAAATCTCGATAGGGTGCTGAGTACTAGGAGTGGTGCGAATAATCAAAGAAATCTTGGTAGGTTGCTGAATATAATGAGTAGTGCAAATACTCAGGGAAATCTCGACGGGTTGTTGAGTACCAGGAGAGGTACAAATACAAAACTGATCTAGGGTAACTAGAGGTTATTCGCTGATCAGAGATACCAGGAGTGGTGAAGAATAATATATAACCAAAAGTGTGGAAAACTAAACTAAATGAGTCTCAAAGGCATTGAGAGAGTTTAGGGACACCAGGAGTAGTGAATAATACTACGCAATCAAAAATGAGTTAAACTCAATTGTACGTCATTGAATATCTAATGGAACCCTCTAAGTTAATTTAGAGGACAACTGGATGTAGCCCTAACAAGTGAACTAGTATAAAACATCTTGTGTGTTTTCATCTATTGATACATAATGTAGTTGTTAAGTTCTTTAAAGCTCTCTTCAGCATAATTTGCTTTACGGTTGTCTAATGTCTACTCTTCAACATGGATGAGTTAAGTTGGCTAAGTAAATGATTTAACTAAGACAACGTTTATTAACCAAATTAAAGTATTGTACAAATATAACGTACATCGTAATTAGATCATAAGTTGCGAAAAAGTTTGGAAATACTATTCAACTCCCCCTTCTAGTGTTTCCCCGCACCTTCAAAGTATAAATCAATTAACAAACTTTAAATCAAAAGGAATCATTCATAAAGGGAAGGTTTTACCGAATACAAGAGAGTTCAAACCTGTTTACTTCTTTTCTCCAACATAAGGGAGATTTAGCTCCTAATAAATGATAAGAAGAAGTATAAATAATGAAGAGGACACATCTCTTAATCCTCTAAATAGGTTCTATTAATTAAAAAAGATATAGGTAAGAAGACTCTCTAGAGTCTCTCTCTAAAGATATAGGTGAAGCATATTGCATAACTAGGAGTAAGTGAAACCTAGTCGAGCTCATAGTAACGGGTGGTTACTGTTGGACAGGGACAACCGGGAGTGGGTTAAACTCAATTAGACGGTGTATCAAAAGGATACCAGGAGCATCTAGGGATACCATGAGTGGTGAAGAATACTACACAACCATAAGTGGGTTAAACTCAGTCAAGGTCACAATAACTGGTGGCTATTGTTGGACAACGACAATCAGGAGTGAGTGAAATTCAACTAGTCAGAGTAACAATGGTTACTCAGAATGACTAAGGATACTAGGAGTGGTTAGAATACTCAAATTGTACTTCATTGAATATTTAGTGAAACCCTCTAAATTAACTTAGAGGAGAACTGGACGTAGCTCTAACGAGTGAACCAGTATAAAAATATCTTATTTTACATAGCTCATCTTGTACAAAATTAATTCAAAAAGAAAACAATCACGTGTCACACAAATCTTCAACAAGCATTGTCCTCCCAAAAGAATTACTACCTATCAAACTTTTGGAAAATGAGTTTAAATTGGTCCTATAAACGATCTTAACTTAATAACATTTATAAAGGAAGCACAACCAACTCACAAAAATAATTAATGCCACAATCAGATTTATAGCTGCGGAAAGAGTTATGAAAACACTATTTAGCCCCCCTTCTAGTGTTTGTCCGCAATTTCCAGTGCATTACGCCACATCTTGAATCTTCCTATTTAATCCATTCAAGAATCTAGCCATTATGGCCATAGGTGTTTCGTTTACATCGGCTTTCATTAAGGTAACCTCCATTTCATGGACACACTCTTCAACACTCCTATTTCTTTGTGTAAGTCTTTGTAATGTTTTGAATATCTTTTTTTTTTTACAATAAGGAAGCACAAATCTTTCTTTCATGGCTACCTTTAATTGATCTCATGTAGAGATTGACAACCTTCTCCTTCTAGTTATGTCCACCGTAATTTGATTCCACAAATTCATAACATAACCTTTAAACTCCAAGGATGCCATAAGAACCTTATCATCATCATCATAATCATAAGAGTTGAATATTTTTTTAAACTTCATTTCCCATGCCAGGTAGACTTCTGGGTTATTAACTTCATTAAATTTAGGGATACATTTTTTTCTCCACTTCATTTCCCAAACTCTTCTCGTCTTTGACCTTGCCTTGGTCTAAAACCATGATCCTCTTCATCATTATCCCTCCTAAGCATATGGTTCTCAAACTCCTCCTATCTTCGGCCCCTCCTTGGTCTAAAAACATGTTCTTCATCATCATTATGAGAATAACGATCTGAATCATCGTGTCTCCTTCTCCTTCTCTCCACTCCCTCCATTCTCACACTTACATCTTTATTATACTTTTGGAGCCTTTCAAACTGCAGTTTAGTGTATTGTTGCATTTGAGTCATTTGTAAGTGAACTTCTCAAGTGCAACCATAATATTCAGAGTCTTAGGTGACGAATGATCACTATTTTGGGAAGAAACCATGTCCTGCAAGAAAATGTTAGTAATAATAATAATAATATATTCAAGACCTCACCACACCTCTAAGTCTGTCACTCAAATTTCACTCATATATCACACAAATAGGTTCTCTTTTTCTAAGTACTCTTTTACCTTTTTCCACTCAAAATTCCCTTTAGTGTTTGGCAGAAAACTCCAATAGCTTAAGCAAAGACTGAGCAAACAATGTGAAAAACGTTACGAGATCTAAGTCTTGACTTAAGAGGTCAAAGAAAATAGAAAACTCTAGACAAAACTTCAAGGAATTTTTAAAAGACTATTATAGGACTAAAAATAGTTAAATGAGACAACACGAAGACTCTAAAAAAAGACTGAATATGATTTAATATATTCACATTCATAAATTATAGTGTAACATAATTTGTGTTGAACTCTACATTTTTTTTACTCTTGCATCCTTACTTTCTTTCTTTTTCTTTAATATATATTTGTTATTTTAACACACACAGACACATATATGTATTTTAATTTGATAGTACAACACATAAACAAAGATTGTCCTTCAAACACTAAAACTCGTGCAAGATCAAGGTAAACATTTGATTAGAGCTACAATTACCATAAAAACACAAAAAAAGAAAAACAAATAATTTCCACAAATTAAATGTAGAAATACACAAATTAAAAGAAGAAAAGAAAAAAAAATACGAAAATTAAAAGCTAAAGAGAACTAGATTTTTGTTTTTTTTAATATGACGAAAAAATAAGATAAAAAAGGATATTCAAACCAGAACTTTGCTCTCATACTAGATGATATGATATTGTCCAGAAAGAGTACAATTTATTCCGAAATTGAACGCTCAAAGGGCACAACAACAAAATTAGAGTAGAACACATAATAAGATAGAGATGAGGATGTCACAATCTACACTAGTAAAAAAAAGGCTTTCTAACGCGGCTAATAGGTCTCGGTTTGCACAAACCCGAAGCAAATATAAATGCGGTGGCAGTATTGCAATTTAGGTGAACTTATAGGCCTCGGTTCAACAGGAACCGAGGCATAATAGCAATATTAACTCGGTTAGAAACTACCCGAAGCATATAATCTGTGTATAGGCACCAGTTGAAGGAAGGAATCGAGGCAGTAGAAGTCAATTACTTCGGTTAAAGGAATAACCGAGGCAAGTTACCCTACCTACTATTGCACACTTACCCTACCTACTGATGCTCTTCTCTCTACTGCTCTTCTCTCTGCTGCTCTTCTCTCTACTGCATCCAAAAAATACTTCTCCACTTTTCTTCTCTCTCGCTGAATCCACATCCAAAAAGTTCTCCACTTTTCTTCTCTGTCGCTACATCCAAGCCACCCGCTGCATCCAAGAGCTCCATCATCGTCTCCACCATAGATTGCCGATAGGTGGTCGCCGCCGCTACAATATTCTCGCAGCACAAGATCTAGATGTTGGTGTTGCCATCCAACCACTGCCTCACCGTCGTGCCTCCCCGTTGTTGCCTCACTGCTGCTCCCTCCCTGTTGCGTCCACAACGTCACCGCCGCGACCTTCCCATTACTGCCTCGCCGTCGCGTGGTCAAGGCAGTGTTGCCGCCGTCCGTCAAGCTCCCTCTGGTCCGCGGAAAGCAAGGCTGATGTTGACGACGTCGAGAAATAGGGCTTGAAGCACTAGACCACGGTGCGGATCGGCGGCGAGTAGAGAACCACCCGAGGACGGAAGAGTGAGGATGGAGGGCGGAGGGGATGACAGCGCCGGAGGATTCATGGAAGGCGGGGGAGCAGAGGAAACCGGCGACGGTGGCAAGGGTTTTCTTGCTTCCTGTTGATAATTTTTGGGTTTTCTTGTGTGCTTCTATCCTCTGATTTAGATTCAGCCTCAGAAATTGAAACAACACAGATATCAATTGAGAATCTCACTGATTTGCTACCATATTATTTCACCTTTCACTTTGTTAATTTCCTGATAATTGAAAACAGGATGTGCAGATTACCATTTCATTTGCAACCTGATAAAATAAAACTGGCGATAGTATGAACCGAGTCCTAAAATTTGAAAAAAAAAATACGCTACTGCCTCGGTTATCTAAGAACCGAGGCATAATCCTATCTTGTTTTATCTCGGTCCGTGACCGAGGCATAAAGCCTACCCTTTTTACCTCGGCCATATATGCCTCGGTTGCATAACCGATGCCTATAATCAAAATTAGCCAGTGTCTTTTCTTCTTATTGTACTAGTACTAGCAGATTGATAAGTCAAGTGAAGACTCGTCACAAAGATTTTAATCTTTGATAAGAATGAGAGTTCTAATCCAAAAACCAGGAGAATTGTCTCTCAAAATGCAAAAGCATATATTATGACTCATGTCTACATATGTATTTGGTGCCTCTATATATAAATACAAATGTTTAAGGCACCTAAGAAACCCTAAAAGAAAGCTCAAAGACATTGGGTCCAAAAATAACTTGAAAAATTAAAAATAGAAACAAAATTGTTTGCAATTAAAATAAAATTACAATTTATTTAACTTCCTAATTATTCTTCAATTGTGCTCATGATCTTCATATTCTTTAAATTCCTTTTTTCGTGGAATATTATAAGATTCAAGGAGACATGTTTTGATATTTGACATTGTCATAGATGCTTTCAATTGCAAATGTTCTTCTTCAAATTCTTTTCATATATTTTTTAGGAGAAAGTCCTCTATCATACCCTCCTCCTTGAAGAAGATTTGTCCTCAAATTCATACCACTTGAAGATTCTTTATCATTTAATTTTTTTGAAAGAGATGGTTTTTAGATTATGTATTTGACTAATTTTAAACTTGAATATTTGATGATTTAAATATTAATTTAATTGTGTTTAATGTATTTAGAGAATTTATTGTTGATTGCAAAAATTTTAAATTTTTTTGCGTTTTTGTGACACTCGAGATTGAGGTGTTACAAAAAGGAATCAATGAAAAGATGAATAAAGCAACTAGAAGAACAAGTCTTTAATTAGAAGGGAGGTTGTGCTAGAAGACTAAGAAAGAACGTCTAACAAATATAAAAGGTTGAATGCTTGATCAATGTGGTTTGAATATCAAAATATGTTATCAGGACTTACACTTATGTATGCTTGATTATTAATATTCAAGTGCTATGTGTGTTAGTATGAGTTGGAAGTGTAGTATATGCAAAGGCCAAAATGTTAGCATTAGACGAGTCTAAACAGTAGATGACTTAATGTGTTAAACAAGTACAAAACATTTGTTCACCAAGTTTAAAGAATTATACGATCCAAGTCTCTAGACAACCTAAGTCACTGAAAAACACAAAAATGTTCTAAACTGCTAAGACATTAAACGATCCAAATGGTTGAAATAATTACAATGTGTTTTAATGGTCTAATATATGTTATTATCGATCATGCAAGTTGATATATTGATCTAAGTGTTTGAAACATAGATTCAATTATATGAATTACATCACTCAAGAAAATTATCTTTTCATAATTATATTATGGAAAAATAAAGGTTTTAAATCAAATATTGTTGCTCTAACAATTCAAATGTAGAAACATATTGCATAAAAAAGGAAAGAAGTTTTGGAGAATGATGTTGGAAATTCAAACTGATGAGTTAAATTAAAGACTTGATCATGTCATTCCTTATCAAGAAGATTATGATGAAGAACTACAATTTGAATTCTCAATGCCTAGCTAAAGTAACAACTTTATGGATATAAAGCCATGTGAGCAGTACAAACCAAAGAATATAGAAAAACTAAGGTTCTAACAAACTATTTGTTAAGATAAGATTGTCTAGAGAGACTAGACTGTCTAGCAACTCAAGCTTAGAAGTTTAACAAACAACACTTAACAAAATATTGATCATATAATATAACGCCCAACGATGGCATGTGCTAAAGGATAATACTAGATGAAACATGTGTGTTTATATATAACAATATATCTAGAGTATTAAACAAGATAAACATTTATAAAGAATATAATTTTTAAACTAAAATCTGTCCAAATGCAAATGTGCCAAATATGGTGCAAACGTTGTACATGCAAATGTTGAGCTAAATGTTGATGCTTGAGACTTAATAAATAAACGCATTGAGCCACTAAGTGCTTACAAAATGAATTATCTAGGATATCAATATAATGCACTAAAGTCTATAAAAAGATATATAATTATCTTATATCTCAAACATGTCCAAGGCATAAGACACAAAATGTGCTAAACACTATAGAACTCCTAACAGAGTATCTAATCACCATAGAACTTGAACTAAATGATAAAAAATCAAAACTATAGCCTTGCTAAGTGTTACTAAATGATGACAACCTTATGAAACAAGCGTTTAAAATATCATATCATCTAAGTGTAACACATCAAACATTTTGCCTTCAACCAATGCTTTTATCAAAAGATAATGATATATGCCAAATGTTTTAAACACGTAACATGCTTAATGATTATCAATGTTTAAAACATTTAATGTTGTACGAAAAAGTGCTTCTTTGCTTGCGTTCTTTTTCCTTGTTGTTTGTGCAAGAAATGTCAACACTAAGCTTTATTCTGAAGCGGTGCACAAAGGACGAAAAGATGTTAAGAGATAAGAAGATATTCCTACGATGCTTTGATAGGGAATAACATGGAAGGATCGAAGATGAGTGAAGTAGACCACTACTTGCGTTTGCCACAAGATAAGATCCAAAATTGAACTAAGAGATGTTAAGATAAAATCGTTTATGCGCTTAAAATGCTCTCGTGTTTTGAAGTTTAATCATATAACATTAAAATGGTAAAATAATCTGAAAATAACTTATGGTGAAAACACCAGACTTAGAATCTAAATCCCCAACCTAGAAAATCTACACAAAACTTAGAACCTAAATACCCAATATCGAAAAACTTAGGAAAACAATTAGGTTCTTAGGAAATAGATAAACATCTAGGTCAAAACATCCAAACGCAAGACTAAACGATATTGCGCCTAAAGTGTCTAAGAGAGTTGGAGTTAAACGTTTGATGCTTATCATACCTGAAAAAGATATTCAACTTAGCTCTCGAAAACAAAACAAGTCAAGACAATGTCTTTGACAAAACAAACTAAAAGACTAAAATATAAAAGAAATCTTGAAATAAGCTAAACGCTATCTATCTAAAAAGAGACAAAGACAAAAGAAGTGTTTACTTGGCTAAAAGATACCATGATCTTGAACAATACATTGTCCAAAGGATAAAGTCTTTATACAACACTTGGTATATTTACAAAAGATCTTAATTATTAAAAGCTACCTAACGGTAGGAAATCAAAAAGCACTTTTTTGTTCTGAACAAGCACTAAATGACATTACATGCTCAATGTTCAAAAACAACAAAGGTGATAAGAAAAAACCTATCTACTGTATGCATAATTTACTTTACTCTTTATAGATAAGCTATTCTACACGTATCCATAGAGCTATAGATCAAATATCAAAAGTGAAGGTTAGAGATAAAGGAGATATTCGTAGAATGTTCTTCACTTGAAGCCATGCCTAAAAGAACGTACAACCTACTTCAAGCAAAGTACTGAAAAACCATGTCTAGTTTGACAAGTTGACTTACCCAACGACTATTGTACAAAGAAAAAAAAAACACGAGTATCAAGGCTAAAAGCTCAAGTGTAATGGACATATTTCCCTGAAGCCTTTAAATAAAAGATCCTAAAGAAGAAAAATCAAGAGGATAACTAAAGAGGTTAGTCAAGTGAAAAGCTTAAAATGAAATATCAATCTTAGAAGCATTCAAAAGACAAACTAAGAAAAAACTCAAGAAAAAGAATATATCTGAGTAAAAAATGAGAAAAAGAGAAGAGAAGAGAAGAGAAAAAATAAAGAGAAATACTCTCGAGCTTCATTGTTGTATTGCTTACTTTGTAAGAGAAAAGAAAGAAACACCTGAACGACTTGTAAGCAATCGTTGATTGAAATTGTGAAGAGAATTAAACACTTACAACCAAACTCAGTTTGAGTTGAGGAATTTAGACCCAGTAGTCTAGTATCAGGAGTGGTTTGAATACTCAAAGGAAATCTAGGTGTGGTAGTCTAGTACCAAGAGTGATGCGAATACTCAAAGGAAATCTAGGCGCGGTAGTCTAGTAGCATGAGTGGTGTTAATACTCAGAAGAAATCTTGGCAAGGTTTGCTAAGTAACAAGAGTGATACTAATTCTTAGACCAGGAATGGTGAGAATACTCAATTGTAATCATGTGAAGATTATAGTGGAATCCTCTACGGAGGAGACTGGATGTAGCTTAGTTGGAGTGAACCAATATAAAAATACTTGTGCAATTGTATCTTCTCTCATCTAAACGATCCTCCTATAAAAACTTGCAGTTGTATTTTATTTCCAAATACAAGAATCTTCCAAGTTAAATGATTACTTTTCTTAAAAGGAAGTTCTTACAAAACGCTGCAGTATATATTCTGAATAGAATGATAAAAACTATTATCGTTTATTAGTATTTATCTAGTCGAGTATCTAAGCTTTTAAAAGAAAAACTTCAAAGCTTGATAATGTGTTATCTCAAAACGGTTGTGAAAAATTTTTCCATTAACACTATTCAACCCCTCCTTTTTCTAGTGTTTTTCATGTACTTCAAGAGATAAATGTTATCTCAAGAAGATTGCAAATGAATGTTAATCTCACAATTTCATCGAATGATCAAACGTGTTTTACAAAGGAGAGCTATGTGTGCTTATATAACTTGAAAGGATAGGAATGATCAATGATCTGGGACATATGGGACTTAGATGCATAGATCTACAAAACTACGCGTCCAAGCCAGTCACAAGTCCCACATCATTCATTCCTTCAACTTCTTAAAGGTATATAAGCTACCTATCTCTTTAAAAGAACAAAAACTAAAGCTAACAAGGAGTTGCTTGCTTACAAGTTATCTAAAGGAGGAAAACTTATTTATTCTTCTTTCTTTTAAGTCCAACTATATTATATCCCACATTGCTTGTACTTTAAACAAGAGAGTAATATATAAGCTACTTTATGATAACAGTTGAAAATATCGTTATCAATGATGTAATTTTGGTACTAAATACACCCTTTTTCTACTTAGAACCTTGCTTGGAATCATGTTTTTCTGTTAGGTTGTGTGAATAAGAGAGTTGAGGTTGAATTTGATGATTTTATGACTAATTCCCTTTGTTTTGATAGAAAATGAGTTAATATGGAAAGCAGGGATAAAATGCTAAGGATATAGAGCTCAGAAAGGTCCAAAAAAAGAACTAGAAGGAAGGAAACTCGAGGCTTGGGTGCCCTTTTTGGAGGCTTGAGCGTAGTAAACCATCGCTCGCCACCTGGGCACCCCTTTTTGGGCGCTTGAGCGCCAACAACACGAAGCTTGGGTGTCCTTTGGAGGCCTTAAGCGTAGGAAGTTCTGCTCACTGCCCGGACGCCCCTTTTTGGGGCGCTTGTGCGCCGAATGCATGAAGCTTGGGCGTCATCTCTGAGGCTTGGGCACACAAGACCAGCGCTCACCGCCCGAGCGCCCCTTTTTGGGCGCTTGAGCGCCAGTTGTAGAAGGCTTGGGCGACCTCTGCGAGGCTTGTGCGTGGAAGACCATCGCTCGCCACCCCGACGCCCTAAATGGGGCACTTGAGCGCCAGTCTCTCAGGCTTGGGCTTTGTTTTTGTTCTGCTTCTGTTCTATTTAAAGGACCCAAGCGTCCTAGGTTTTGTATCTTTGGCTGGAGCAACACAACACCACATTCTTCCACTCTCTAAAGGCGGATTTGGATGCGAGAGCCTCCATCCTCTACTTTTAGGATTTTCTATCTCATGTTTTTCCATTATTCATCTAGTTTCTCCATGTCTATGGGGAAATAAACTCTATTTGTTATTGGAGAATGATGTAACCGTGTGAACTCTCATGTATTTGAATTGACTCTTAATTCCATATGCTTTTTCATTAATTGTTAGAGTAATTCATTTGTGCTTATTACATGTTTTGTTTAACTCATTCATCGTATGATTTATGAATTACATGAGTGCGGGAAGGTTCCTTACAATTCAGGTTCTTGTTGAATTCTCCCAAGAGTAATATTTCTCAAGGATGAGGGTATGAGTCTTGGTTGTCTTAAGCTCTTGAACTTCACATTTAATTGCTAGGAATTGCATGAACTGGTGGTTAAGGACAGGCTTATTCACCGAGGGATTGAGTTTAGGTGATTTAGTGAGTGACATTAACATTAATGCATAAAGAAGAATTGTTACATACATGAGAGGGAACTTGGTGAAATCTAACCCCAACAACATACTCATCTCATTATAAACAACATTCGTTCATCTTTGTGTTACTCTGCTAGTGATCAAACTGCATTGATATTTAATTTTCTGTTCTTGCATCTTAAACCAATGATTTCATTTTATTTAAGTCTTAATTAATCGAGTCATCACACAACTGTTTAGTGCCGAGAGTCTTCTGGGATACGATACTTGGTCTTACCATTTTATATCACTTGTGCAATTTGGTACACTTGCCAATCCATCAACACTTTACAACCAAACCTAAAGAAAAGAGACAAAAACTAGAATAGGCAAAATACAAACCTAGGAAAACCTATGTTATGTCTTTTTTGCTCTTTTGCTTTCTTCATGTTTTGCCCCATCTATGATCACATCATGTTTCCTTAAATATTTTAGCTTCGGAAGACTGTATAAGCTACTCATGAAAGAAAGCACTATAACCCTACAATGTAGAGTTGTGTCTGACTATAAGTAAAGTTTATGTCCAACGGTCATTTCGCAAGAGGGCTATATAAACTTTGTTGAATATTAACTTTGTTTTTCTTCAAGCTTATATCATCTAAATCTCTTCAAAAGAGAAAAAACTTCACAAGTTCTCATATTTCATTGTATTGTATTTATCCTCTTATTGAGAGTTATCAGAATTTGTACTTGTAATCAAACACTGATTGTGTTTATATATTCTAAAGAGAAACAAACACTTGTATTGTTTAGCTCAGTTGAGTTAAACGTTCTTGACAGTTGTCTAGGGGAACCATAAGTGGTTGATAATACTTGTATACTATGAGTGGTTAAACTCGGACTAGTCAGGATTGACTAGGAAAATCAAGAGTGGTTTATAATACTTGGAACCAAGTGTGGTTTATAATACTTGGAACCAGGAGTTGTTATAATACTTGGGAACCGGGAGTGGTTAATTATATTTAGTTTATACCAAGAGTGGTTGGTAATTGTTTGTAATCTTTGAAAAATATTAGTGGAACTCCATAAGAGTTCTTAAGGGAGACTAAATGCAGCTTAGGTTGAGTGAATCATTATAAAATAACTTGTGTTATTGATTTTCCTACTTAAAACATTTTCTTAAACGCTTTATTAAAAGCACATATGTCTAACAACTATTGCAGACCATCTAAGTCTTGCAACAATTATTAAGTGTTGATTTGCGATATAAATTAACAATACCATTCAAACAACCTCCTCTGCCCACTCCACACACACCCTACTCCCTCCTCTTTCTAGTGTTTTTTCTATATTTCACTATCATATCAATAATGTTTGTTGAGAGCTAGAATATTGTAACAAGTGAGTTGAATTGTACACTTCTAGTGTGAGAGTGTTTTCTAATTATTTATTGTAATTGAGACTTTTTAATCTCATGTGAGATCCTAAAGAGGTTGATTGTTTTATTTATTTTATGGAAGATATAAAAGAATAAACATAATTAGACATAATAATATTTTATTACCAATGTACTACTATGTTGTGGTTGAATTTATTATGAATAATTTAGAAATTTTTTAGTTTTTTAATTGAGAATGTTCTTTTGTTGATAATGAAAACGTCAATAAATTAATTGAAAATTTATCCTAATTAATTTAAAATATAAGACAAAAGTAAATTCCATAAAAATCCTTTAAAATGACGGATCTTATTTTCGTAATGCAGTAGAATCAAACTATAACTTTATTAGTTGTTTTATCTTTTTGTAATTTCTTTTTCATTTATTGTTTTGTTATCTAATCGTTTATTTATTTTGTTAGCTTAATTTTCTTCCATTATCTTTATGTTATTTGACACATCATTTAATATAGACTTTATATAAGAACTTATTTAATTGAAATCAATTTCGTAATTATTGAAAGACAACTTAAAATTGATTTTATTATTTTCTCATTTGTTAGCGGCTAGTTTCACAAGTTTTAATAGTTGAGTATTAATTTCATAACGTAAATAATATCGTTATCACTTTGTCGTCATCCTTAATTTGTTATAGTTGTCTTTGAAGTCATCATCACACGAAGTTAGTAACACTTCTGTTATTTATATAATTTTTAATTTTTTTTTATGTATGAAGTAGGAATACTTTTAATTAAACTTTTTATCAAAATTAGATTAAGATTAAAACAACGTTACAATTAAGATTTAAATTAATTTAAGTTGAATAATTATAATAAACATTAGTAAAGTTAAAATTAAAAGTAACATTAAAATTAGAATTGGAATTAATATTAGACATTGTGTGTTTTCTAGTTACTTTATTTTTCATTTTTACTATTCCATATGATTTGACATAAGATAATTTTGTGTTTAAGTAAACGTTGATGATTAAGTAAAATTTCGATATTTATTAGTCTGTACCAACATTGGATAAATTTTTTTGAGGGAGCCTTCACGTCCATGTAAACATTCGCCACTGGATTAATCACTCTTTCCAAAGAAACCGAACGTCGACACAAAATGTGCCCGCGTCTTAGGTTTTGATTTACTAAATTCAAGTCTGCAGTATAAACCTGAGTTTTCCTTTAAGTAAACAGTAATTCAGTGTTAAATAATTCATACCAACTATTCTGAAAAATGAAATTATTGTTGTGCATTGTGTGCAACATAGACATTGAAGTGATTGAGCTATGGATTAGTTGTCTCCAAAGTGTTCGTTGAAAATCCTGATTGAGCATTGGCTATATTCTGGAAGTTTATTTATTTATCTATTTATCTTGCTTATCACCGATTGCTACAGAAGTTTCCTTCTGAAAAATCAGAGCTGTCATTATTATTTCTTCCTCATTATTGCTTGCCACTCTAGGTAATTTTGATGTGTACTATGTACAGCATATACATACATGCTTTCAAACGAAAAAATGAAGACAACAAGGAAAGAACAAATCAGAAAATGATCACCTTGTGTGTTATTAAGGGGAATATGATTTTGATGAATGAGTAGAATTTGAAGCTGATGATGAGGGGTAACATTTGCAACTGGGGTCATGAATGACCCTCTTCATAGATATGTCAAGTTTCGAACAGAAGACACAATACCTTCCTCTGAAGCTTGGATAGTCCCAATCATCTTCTTCACTAGAATCATCGTCCATCTCTTCTGCATCTTCATCCCCTTCGTCATCCTCAATGGGGATATAAGCTAACCCGAACAGTGAAAAAACTCGTATAAGAAAACTATCAATGGTATTATTGCTCCATTTCCTTCCTCTCTCCCATATCATCAATATAGGAAGAAATACTCCGGCTCCAACCCCAAAACCAACTCCAGTGACTATGTACTGCCAATCAAAGTCCTTGGCTGTTTGTGTAGTTTTTGGACTTGTATTTGCACTGCATATTGTAATCAAAGGCGGGCCACACAATCCTTTGTTACCTTCAAAGGAAGATTCTGAAAATGATTGAATTTGAGTGCCAGTGGGGATTCTCCCAAAGAGATGATTAAAGGAGAGGTCAAGGACTGATAGGAAGGATAAAGTTGCAAGTCCTGTGGGAATATTTCCTTCCAGCAAGTTGTTTGATAAGTCTAAGGATTCAAGCTCCTTCAGATTTCTAATTGATTGTGGAATTTTGCCAGAAAAAGCATTATTTGACAAGTTAAGTGTATAGAGTGCCTTAAAGTCAAATAGCTCATTTGGTATTTCCCCTTCAAAATGGTTCGATGAGAAGTCGATCGAAGTGAAGACAGTTAGAATCTTAATCAAATCCATCCGTTGACCTTTTATTGTGACTGTCACTGAATCATGGTAATATATTTGGTTACCATATTGAAGAAACTGATATTGGATATGTTTTACCTTGGATTCATCTTGGTTTTCATCAGACATCATTGCCTCCCACCTTGTGAAGCAGTTTCCAGGTAGCTGGCCAGTGAAATTGTTGATGGCCAGATCCACTATTTGAAGCATATGCCATGTGCCGTTGGTCTTTGGACATCCAATGTGACCATACAAATTATTTTTTCGTAAGACTAAGACCCGGAGTGTGGATATCTTCTTCAACAAACACGGAAAGCCATCCATAATCTTGTTGTTTCCAAGGTCCAACACTTCTAATGAAGTACATTTTGAAAGAGATTTTGGAATCTTTCCATCTAATTTGTTGTGATGGAGATCCAGAGTCCTTAGAGAACAAGCAGCTGAAAACGTATCTGGGACAGGGCCCGTGAGTTTGTTCTTTCTCAGATTTAATACCCCAAGGCTCTCATTCATTGCCATTAAACATGAGGGAATTGTTCCAGAAATGTTATTATTGGAAAGATCAAGCACCTGAAGATATGAAGCATTGCATAGGGAGTCAGGGATACTGCCACTCAAAGTATTGTTTGAGAGAGAGAGAAAGAATATGAAAGACAGGTAATTTCCAATGTCTTGTGGGATAACAGAGTTAAATTTGTTGCTTGAGAAATCCAAATAGAGCGTGTTTTCTGGAAAAACAGGTATTGGCCCCTGAAGTTTATTATGATGAAGATCAAGGACAAACAACTTGGAAGAAAAATTCCTCAAAGGTCCTTCCAAATGAGTAAACAAATTATGAGAAATATTAAGCCTTTCAAGATTCTGTAGTTTCCAAATCCAGTTGGGCACTATTCCCTGGATATGGTTATCCGAAAGATCTAGAGAGGCGATTCTGGAGTGATTTCTCAAGAAACCAGGGAAAGTTTTCAAGTTGCAGGATGCCAACTTTAGATTGCTAATGCTGGGAAAGTAAGATGGCTCAGCATTTGTAACATTCACATCGACTGATAAATTGTTGTATGAAAGATCTAATGTAGTCAAATTTCTGAGCTCCGAAAGCTTATCTAGATTCATTGTCCCATTTAACTTGTTTGAAGAAAGTATGAGGATAGAGAGTCTACTGAGTTGGTATATAGATGTTGGAAAAGACCCTGATAGATTATTGCTACTTAAATCGAGGATTATTAATTTAGAAGAAGACACATTTTTGAATTCATCTAGTTGACCAAACTGATTATGGGAAAGCATAATTTTTTGCAGCTGTGGGAGTGTAAAAAGGGATGAAGGAATGCTCCCACCAATCGCGTTATAACCCAGGTCAATGCTAACGAGATTCTTCTGTCCTGCAAAGTGAGAAGAAGACGGAACTTCACCACTCAAACCATTATTAGAAAGGTCTAAGTAGGCAAGTTTTTTGGCCATGTCAACTGATGGAATTCGACCTGTGAAGTTGTTATATGACAAGTCTAGATAACTGAGTTCTGCGAGGTTTGACAATGAATTGGGAAGCGTTCCGGTAAATCGACAATAAGAAAAATCCAATTCAGTTAAGTTCCTCATGTTCCCAATAGAGTTTGGAAATGCTCCGGAGAAGCTTGTGTTACTTACTCTTAAGGTCTGAAGAGATCCTTGGGGGAAGTCTGGAAAGAAACCTTGGAGATTGTTGTTTAAAGATAAGTCAACAACTGACAATGTTACAATCTTGAAGATCTTCTGAGGAAATGTTCCAGTCAACTGACAAGAAGAAAGACTTAGGATGGTCAGAAATTTCAAATAGGCAAATGTTTCTGGCACTGTGGATGCCAAATTGTTCCCATCAAGAACAATAACTGATAGATTCTCAAGGCTTGCTAGGGAAGGATCCAGGGGTCCTGAGAGATTGCACTGTGACATGCGAAGTTCTTGCAGGTAATGCAGTGACATCAAAGCGCTGCACCATTCATGTCCTGCAGCTGATATACTTACACCATCCAAATACAGTTGCCTAATACTGGTGAGATTTTGGACAAGCTTTTGTAGATTTGGGTTTTCAAGCTTCAGCTCATTGCTAGTGTAAAAGAGAACAGAAGAAGAGAGATCAAGAGTAACCAACCTTGTCATCTGAGAAATCTCTATTGGAATCTGACCCTTAAAGCCCGCACATGACAAATTCAGATAAGTCAAATTTTCCAACTTGTTAAATCCAGATGGAATCGCAGAACTGATTTTATTACCAGCCAAATTCAATTTCCGGAGATGTTGAAGACTGAAAACAACACTCGAATCATCAAATCCACCACTGATCAATTCTCCACTGAGGTCAATGCCAATGACACGTCCCTCCTCGTCACACGTTACACCACTCCAATCGCAGCAATCGATGCTTTGATTCCACAATTTCAGTTTGCTGGAATTTTCAGGCTCAAATGTGAGGTTGTTCCTCAGTTGAATCAGTAATGATTGTTGATCCTCTAGACATTTGCCAGTGGCGGCAGAGAAGTAGATACTGAGATATATCAAGTAGCAGAGAAAGAAAGAAAACAATGAAATTAAAGTGATTCTCATTGGTGTCTACACTGAGGGACAGTCACCCAACACAATACTGAAGAAGGGAAGGAACGTATGGTTCTTTCATAAAGTTTAAGACCCATGAACAAGACCCTCGTTCCCCGTGTTCCCCACTCTTTATCTTCTTAAACTCCTCCAAATTCTACAAGGAATCTAGGCCAAAAGTGTGTAAGTTGTGTTGAAGACGGGTAGAGTGCAAAGAAGGTTAAGTGACATAGAGTAGAATGAGCTATTTTGAAAACAGAATGCAGACAATCGATTGGTCAGAGATAGCTGCTTAAAGACGATTGCTCCGTTCAAAGTAAACTTAGTCATGAACTATAAGTTGATTTTCTAAAATGCTGGTTTGCTACAAATGATGAAAAGTCAGTCTACGTTAGTGTGAAGAACAAGATTTTTTTTATTGCATTTTACGCGTTTTGATGTCGACCCATCTATTCATGAATTGACTTTTTTTGGTAGCTTCCGATCTGAAACTATGCAAATTTGGATTATTCAAAATAATGACCCTACCCTTCATAGAATACTGATATAAATCATTGCACTTTTGTCAGCATTATTATGACGACGATTTTCATTCAGTGGATCAGCCACAACGGTAGGTATTATTTCATTATGCGCAATTTTACCGTTGAGGTAGCTTTTCATCTACGGGAAATTATTTAATTTATAATTAACCTTTTCTTGAGATTAACCTTTAAACATTTTGAGTCGTTTTGTTTAGAGAGTTTATAAATGTGTATAGTTATTGGTTTAGAAATGGTTTCAAGCTGTTTAAATTCAAGTTAACTATGTACACAGTAATTGAAAAAAAAAACTTGATTTACTCTCTTAATGGATTTGTCTTGCATTGAGAAACAAGATTGAGTATTTGATAATAAGAATGTAAAATTGAAATAAATTGCTACCTTAAATACGATTTGTAAATGATAGATACAATAAAATAAATAGTTTTCAAATTGTAATAATTAAAATATTAATTTTGAATGTTGGAAAATAAATTTACTCCAAATTCATCAAAACTGAAAATATGCTTAATTTTTTTTTCAATTTCTAAAGTAATGTATTTGTTGAAATAATTAGAAAATCCAAGTAATAATAAAATGTAAGGTAGGAAGTTGAGTGTTACCTCTTCACTTAATTCTTTGTCCAAGTAGTCTAGTTGCTTTTAACCTTCAGTTTTCATATTATATCAACCTTCTTCTAATATAAATACAGAACTATGAGAGAAGTTTTTAATGTCCTCTAGAATATATTTTTCTTTGTTTTAATCTTAAGTTGGTATTAGAACGGGTCCACTTGTCCTCACATATTACAACAAAATGGTATAGCAAAAAGGAAAAATAGACACTTAAATGAAACTGCTTATACCCTTTTGCTTAGTGTCCATCACTATGGGATGTCATCTTAACTTCATGTTTTCTTATTACTATAATGTCATCCTCCTCTCTCAACCATAAATTCCCTTTCTCCATTCTTTGTCCAAATGATCTTCTCTTTCACATTTTAAGATACATCAAAAAGACTCTCGGGCAAGGGTTGTTACATGAAGATAAAGGAAGCATTTAGGTTTATGGATACTTTGATGCATATTGGACAAGTTAGCCTATTGACAGAAAGTCTACTACTAGATATTATGTTTTCCTTAAAGAAAACATTATTTCATGGAAAAGTAAAAAACATAATGTAGTGGCCCAATCAACAACTGAAGCTAAATATAGGGCAATATAGTCACTAACGTGTGAACTTGTATGGGTGAAATAGTTCCTTCAAGAGCTTAACTTTTGTGACATCCAGACTATGAAGACGTATTACAATAATCAAGTTGCTCTGTACATTGCTTTAAATCCAGTATTTCACAAGATAACTAAACATATAAAAATTGATTGTCATTCTGTTCATAAAAAGTTGTTGACAAAAGAAATATATATTGAGTTTGTTGGATCCAAGGACCAACTTGCAGATGTGTTGACCAAGTCTTTAAGGGGACCACATATTGAGTTTTTTTGTTCCATGCTTGGTACATATAATCTATATGCTCTAACTTAAGGAGGGGGGTTGAAATAATTAGAAAATCCAAGTAATGACTAAATTTAAGGTAGGAAAGTAGAGTCTTAGATAACCTCTGCACCTAATTCTCTGTCCAAGTAGTCTAGGACAGTGCTTTTGATGTTCAGTTTTCCTATTATATCAACCTTCTTCTAATAAAATACAGAATTGTGAGTTTTCTCTGTTTTAATCTTAATTGGTATTAGAAAGGGTTCACTTGTCCTTATACACCACAGCAAAATGGTATAGCAAAAACGAAAAATAAACACTTAGTTGAAACTGCTTGTACCCTTTTTGATTGGTGCCCATCACTATGGGATGTCATCTTAACTTCATGTTTTCTTATTACTAGGATGTCATCCTCCTCTTTCAATCATAAATTCCTTTTCTCCATTCTTTATCCAAATGATCCTTTCTTTCACACCTCTCCTCGAGTTTTTGGCTTTGTTTGTTTTGTTCATGACATGTCTCTAAGGCTATACAAAATTTATGCTCATGCTATTAAATGTGTCTTCTTAAGCTATTCACGACTTCAAAAAGGGTATAGGTGTTATTCTCCTGAAACCAAGAAGTACTACATGTCTGTCAATTTTACATTATTTGAACAAACTCCTTACTTCTCCCCATTTGTTCAAGATATTCATATCGTACAACAGATCATTCCTATTCTTGTGGTTGTGTCCATTATTTCCAATGTCTTCGTCCATCTAAGTCTAGATAAAAGTCCTCGTGAATCCTTATCTCCACTGATGAGTCAATATTTTCTTCACTTCACTTAGTTTATTGTGCTAGAATTAATCTGGGAATTATGCTTAAATGTCTGGTATTTTTCCGTTTTTGCTAATTATACTTAATTTGACTAGAAATTCTAATTTTAATTAATTTGAATTATCTGAGCTAATTATTTGCATTATTAATTGTAGGGAAAATTTTGGAAATACAATTTGGGACATTTGGAGGTTAAATGAGGTGTAGCTACCACCCACTTGCATTTCATTTTTTTATTTGGGCTTGGAGAGCATTTAGCAAGACCCTTGGGCAATTAATATTTGGAGAGACACATTTCATTTTCTTGTTGACGCGGTGCACATGCGGTCCAGAGGTGAGGTTTGGAGGAAGCAACACTAGCATTCAATCTCATTTTTCACTTAGAAAGCAATTACAAGTCCAGCACGTGATGGGCTTAAGGGGGGCAACCAATGAGCATAAGGCTGTTACGACCTGGTTTGGTAGAAACAACAGCACACGGAAGAGAGCACACGACCCAAGGCAGGAGGAAGAACACTTCATTTTTCATGCGTGAATGAGAGGCAATTAATTAGGAGGTGCAACAGCAATAAGCAGCGTCCAACACAACAACACATGATGAGCTTCACATCCAGCCTTCACACGGACATTTACGCGGACAACAGCAAAGCTTGGGGAGGTGCACGTTGCTGGCTGGATCGAAGGGAAGGTTTTGTTGGCTTTTAGGAAGCAAAAGGACTTCACGCGGACGGAGGGGAGAGAGCTGGGACATGTTGGAGCCGTCACAGAGAGGACAATTTTTATTTACTTTCTCTTTAGAAGCACACGGACGCAGATGATGGAGGGCTACGGCTGAAAGAAGCTCTCGTTTTCTTTTCTTCTAGCAGCTCTCGGTTTTTTTTTCAGCAACGTTCATTTTGCTTTCGTTAGAGAATAGAACAATAATTATTCATTTGGCAAGGGTCACGACCTGGAAGAAGCACACTCTTTCTTTCATTTTGTTTTTTTTATGCACTTTTGATTGAATCCTTTTATTGTTTCTATGCTTGAATGTTCACGCTGTTTGAGGGGGAGAATGAAGTAATGTTTTATGTTTTTATTTTAATGTTCTTGGGAATGAAAAGAAGCAAAGCAAACGGTGACATGGCTGCTGGGATGAGAAAGGCTACGCTACTTTCAATTGTGATTAAATGCTTTGGATGTTTCTTTTCTTTGAGAATGTGGAGAGGGTGATGATTAATGTTGTTTAGGTAAGTAGTGCACGGGACCTGGGAGGCATCTTCTTTTAGGAAGGTGTCATTTCAATTTTTTGCTTTTGATTAGAGGATGTGTCACCGCCTAGAAGGGAGAAAGTGCTTCACGATCAAGGTCCTTTAGAATGAAATATTAGAAGCTTTCATTTTTCTTTAAAATCAAGTGAAACCTTCATTTTCTTAGAAGGATAGCACGCTGACCATTTCTTTGTAGACGCAACATGATGATTTATTTTTGGAGGAGGGCACATGGGTGTCACGTCCAGAGGGGTACACACGGTGCTTTCCAGCTACATTGCATTTTATTCATTAGCTAAAGCGTTGCATTTTCTTATTCCATTGCATCGTGATTAAATTGCTGACACGTTGCCTTTCAATTATTAGCTTGAATGTTGCATTTTTTCTTTTCAATGATTAGCTTGAATGTTGCATTTTTCTTTTATTCCCGCTGCAATGATAATTTTTCTAATTTAGCAATTTCATTTCCATTTAGTAATTTTATTTCAAATTAATGTGATTTCTGATTTAGCAATTTTAATTCAAGTGAGTCACGTAAGTTTTCTTTAATTTAGTTGTAATGTTAGCTTTAGTGACCAACCGTTTTAATTCTGTATTTACATCTGTATTTATATTCATATTTTAATTTAGTTCATTTTTAATTACAAAAACACTTTCAAAATTTCCCCACTACGTGTTTGACTTGACCTAAGTCTCGAACCACATTTGGTCCTTGAGAGACGACCTAGGAGTTACTTCCTAGCACTATACTGCCTTTTTAATGCACAAAATATTTGATGGGCCGCGACAACCTCATCATCCACATATTGATATATTTCTACATAGGACCCAGATGTAGAGTCCACTTCTTCAAGAAAATAGTGAATCCTCTACTTCAGATTCTTCTCTCTCGTCACTTCATGCCACGACTCTTGGTGACGATGATTCAAGCTGACCCATTTCTCTTAGAAAAGGTACTTATTCCACTCGAAACCCACATCCCATTTATAATTTTTTTAACTATCACAAATTGTCGCCTTTCAATCATTCTCTTTTATTCGCAGTGTTCATTGTGGTTATACCCAAAAATGTGAATAAAGGCTTGATCATCCTAGATGGCAACAAGTCAGGATTGCCAAAATGCATGATCTTAACCATAGGGCGTTCCTACCCCTTCCACTAGGCAAAAATGCAATTGGTTGATGATGAGTGTATGCAATTAAATTCGGTCGTAATGGTAAAGTTGATAGGCTCAAAGCCTAATTAGTTGCAAAGATGGTCTTGATTATTGGGACATTTTCACTTCCATCGCCAAGATGACTATTATTCGTCTCTTATTTGCAATAACAACAATTTGTCATTGGCCACTTCATCAATTGGATATGAAAAATGTCTTCCTCCATAGTGATCTAGAGAAAAAAGTTTAGATGGAGCAACCTCCTAGATTTATTGCTCAAGGGAAGTCCGATATGGTATGCATGTTGCATCGTTCTCTATATGGTCCCAAGAAATCACCACGTCCTTGGTTTGGAAAATTCAACTCCATTGTTAAAAAAATTAGACTGAAATGTAGTGAATCAAATCATTCAGTCTTTTACTATCATACATCTCTTAGGAAATGTGTTTACTTAATAGTATATATATATATTAATGATATAGTCATTAGATGAAATGATATTGGTGAAATATCTTAACTAAAGGAGTACTTGTGCAGAAAGTTTCAAACCAAGGATCTTGGAAGTCTTAAATACTTCTTTGGAATTGAAGTAGCTTAGTCAAAAGATGGAGTTATAATATCCCAAAGGAAGTATACTCTTGATATATTACAAGAAACATGTATGATTGATTGTAGACCGGACAATCCTATGGACCTAAATCAGAAATTAGCGAAAGAAGGTGAATTATTCTTCGATCTGGAGAGATATAGTGATGGCAACCCCTTTAGGGACTTCCCATCCAAAGAAGTATCAACTTCACACTAAGACTAAGAAAGGGAAGTTGAATAAAGACCTTTAAACAAAAGGATCTTTTCTTTCTAAGTCTTAGAATGTTTTCTTTAACTAAATCCACTTACATTGTTTTGTAGGACATTAATAAGGCTGGGAAGTATGCCTAACACATCCTAGGAAGCTTGCTAAGCATGGGAGCACAAAGGAGACAAAGGAAAATGCATTTTTCAGCCAAGCCGTGTAGCTTCTTCCCTTTGAAGCACATTTTACATATTTCCCACGTGAAACACAACCAAAACGTGCATCCTCTTTACTTTGAAGCACATTTTAAATACTTCCCACGTGAAACACACCTAACTGGTAGCTTCATGCACGTTGTAGCTTGCTAGTTGAGCTTCTCTTACTCTATAAAAGAGAGCTTCTTCTTCTTGTAAAAATTACTTGATTTGATATAGTGTTATGCTGTTGAAGTGCATTCAGCCATTACTTCTTCGAGTTCAAAACTTAGAGCTACTTGAGCTTGTTCTTCCTCCAGCTCTCTTCCTCGTTGGAAGGCTATCTGAGTTAGAAACTCCACTCACTCACATCCAAACATCGTGAACCATTTTCACAAACACCTTGCATGTGTCATTCATCCTTCAAGAGCTTAACTTTTGTGACATCCAGACTATGAAGATATATTGCAATAATCAAGCTACTCTACACATTGCATCCAATGTAGTATTTCACGAGAGAACTAAACATAGATAAATTTATTGTCATTCTGTTTATGAAAAGTTGTTGACAAAAGAACTATATACTAAGTTTGGTGGATCCAATGACTAACTTGCAAATGTGTTGACCAAGTCTTTAAGAGGACCTCATATTAAATTCTTTTGTTTCATGCTTGATAGATTCAATTTGTATGCTCTAACTTAAGGAAAAATATTGAAATAATTAAAAAATTCATGTAATCATTAGGTCTAAAGTATGAGGTTAATTGTTAGATAACCTCTGCACCATTTTCTATGTTCAAGTAACTTATGACAGTGCTTTTGATCAATCTTTCAATTGTATCAAACTTCTTCTAATATGAATACAGAACTATAATAGCAGTTCTTTATGTCCTCTAGAATATAGTTTTATCTTTTTTAAACGTAAGTATAATTACCGTCAATTACTATGAAAAGATTTGTAATGAGAAAGTTTTAGTTCTAATTATGAAGATCAGAAAAATTCATTTCTATTTACTAAACATTAATTAGAATATTTTATTTTTAAGAATATATAAACGATGACTTTTATGAAACATAAGATGCGTCTATTTCTAAGTGATTTTCACAAAAATATTTAAACATTTCTGATACCAAACCTTACCTAAAAGAAGATAAAATATATGAATATTACAGTTTTGTTGTTTCCGTGCTTGTTTTGTCTTCTGTTGTTGAACTAAAAGCGACGTTACCAACCTAAATTTATTGGATTATAGTAAAAAAATAAAATAAAAAAGGGTGTTTTGATTCATGTTGGATTAACTAATACAATTTTAGATAAATATATACATTTAGTTTCGCATTAAAAAATAACCGACGACTCCAAAATTAATTTAGAATTAAAATGGTTTAATTTCACACAATCAATTTTATCCAAAATTAGTTTTGCAATGCTCCATCACCCAAACACACAGAATGGAAAATATATGGATGATGATGTAGATTGATGTAAATCACGTATTATTTTATGAATGAATGTAAGCGAAAGGCAAAATATCTTATTACTAGAGTCGAACTGAACATGGCTGCATGGGAGTCACGTGGATTTATTTATTGTTAAATTAATTCTCCTATGCAACGGATCTACAAGAAATTTCATTTTCGAATATTATGCCAAAATATATAAAAACTTCTTGGACTTTTCAGATATTAGTAGTTGTAGCTAGCTGGCACATAAAAAAAATTCCCGCATATATCGGTCACCTTAAAAGAACGAAAATGGCTTGCAAAGACATCTGTTTATTTATTTATTCCAAATGATTACGCTTCTTCACTTATTTTATTTCACTTTCTTGGGAAGGAGGTAGGATAACAAATAAATATGTCTTGAAGGACTTTTGAGGAAGAATTTGTTAGAGAAAGTAATCAAAACAATAATGAAAGAGAAATCTAATCTATAAGTACTTTCAATCCAAAAATGTAAATCAATAAATTTATAATATTCTTTATTTAACTTTCTCATATTTATTCAATTTGAAAATAGCATACCTTTCGAATTCTATTTGAATTTGATTTGATTTTTGTTTTGGTACATGATCGAGTTACCTAAGTCCTCCACAATTTACTCTACATGTTGTTCGATCTACTCTCTTTTCGTTCTCTCCATTCACTCAAGTCTTCGTCCAATCTCCTATGCACCAATCAGAGGTGTACCTGTTAAAGGTGCTCCGATATCAAAGTTAGTGATAGTTCGATCGGTAAGTTAAGTGTTATAATAAATGCGTAATTAATGAATATGTCTACCTCTTACCTTCGACCTGTATTTATAGTTTTAGCTATGAGCTTTGGATTAACGAAGCCTTAATCACGACCCAACCATGGCCCAATCATCCTTAATCAGTGTTTTACCTTAATCATGTTCGGAACCTTACCTACAACGGCCGTTCGGCCTTACCACTACTCGAGCATCGTTCGTCGATCCTGTCCGAGTGTCCCCAATACACCAGACCGCACAAGCCCTAGACAATTGATTGTCGTTGGGTTTCAAAATGGTAGAGGACTGGTCGATGCTTTTTGAATTGGGTTTTGGTGGGAAAACACGTGTAGTACTGTCACAGGCTGTCGTCCTCGGGTAGTGGGACCGTCGCTTGATTTGGAACGTTGATCGTGTCAGATTTTGACGGTTGAGATTAGTTGGCGGTTTCAAAAATTATGCTATAAATAGGGGTGCGGGATGTCGTCATTTTCACACTTCTCTTCTCCTTTCATTTATACCGTTCGGCTAAGTATTCTTTTTCCAAGATAATTAATAAATGGCTATTGGAGACTAGCACCGAAGACTTCTTCTTTGTATATACATATTTGTTCAACCAGATGTTCATCCGGGTGCCCTTTACCGCGTTCTAGTTGGTCATGCTTCAGAAGCTGAACGTTGCTCCTTCCCAGCTGCATCCGAATGGGTGGGCTTGCATACAAGCATTCGTGGCCATGTGCTCCGCCCTAGCGATCCCTCCCACTGTTTCTATCTCTCTTCATTACTATAACGTCCGATCGCTTGCCAAACGGGGTTGGGTATCTCTGACCTCCATTCAAGACTGTTGTCTGTTCAAACCATATTTGGAGTCCTTTAAGAACTTCAAGAAGAGGTATTTTAAAGTGATAATCAAAGAGGCCGACCACTCTGAATTTCACACCGAAGCGGGCGATCCCTTGTTCCAGTTTTATCGGACGAGGGATCTGATGACAAATTTCTGAATGCCAAAAACTTGTAATCTCGGCAAGTGTGATCGAATCGTATCAAGTAATAAACTTGGTAAGACCAAGTATTGTTCTCCCAAAGGACTCACGGCCTAGTTAGTTATATGACTTCTTGATTATTTAAGACTTGTGAAAATAAACAAATTCTTGAGGTTCCAAATGCAAAAGACAAAAAGTAAACATGTATGCATGAGTTTTGATCAATGGAAAGAAGAATACAAACACTTGGAACGAATTATATGGATGAGTATGTTGTTGGGGTAATCAATTTCATCTTATCCACTCTCATATATTTAGGAATTCATCATTCTTTTCATCAATGTTAATGCTACTCTCTAATTTACCTTAAACCCGATGTCTCGGCGAAGAAAGCCTAATCATAATCACTAGTTTAAATGTCTTGTCTCCCTAGCAATTAATCATGCATTATAGTGAACGGAAGCTTAACGACAACCAACCATCATATTCCTATGTCTAGGTTTATACTACTGTTGGGAGAGTTTCCCCGGATCTAGATTTTACCGTATGTGTCCATACCAATAAAACCAATAATCATGACATCGAATGAGTTAAACAATGCATGCTTTGAGCAAAGAAGAAAAACCCTAACTAATGATGAAAGAAAGCATGTATCATAAATATGATGTTTAAACACAAAATTCCATATATGAGAGCTTCAAAAGATTACATTGATTCCCTAACAACAATACAAAGTTTAGTTCACCATATTCATGGTGAAACTAGACGAACAATAATGAAAGAATGAAAGATATAGAAAAACCCTAGAAAGAGAAGAGGAGAGCCGTCACCATCTCCAATTCTACCCCCAAGGGGTGAAAAGTGTGTTTTGCGTCTTCTCCAGCCAAAGATACAAACCCTAGGAAGTCCTAAAGCTTATATACTATTCTAAAAATTAAAGAAAAGTAGGCTTAAGCCCAAAATAATGGCGCTCAGCGGTAAATACTGCTCAACGGTAAGTGCGTGTGTTGAATTCTTCCCCTCAGCTGCACTTTAACCCCTCAGTGGTGCCAACGAGTGTTAATTAGTGTCGCTCAGCGGTAAAATGGCGTTGAGCGGTACTTGTGACTTCTCTTCTTTTGCACTTTTTGAGTTCTTTTCTGATTCCATTTCTATCCTTCTTCACTTCTTTCATCAAATTCACCTTAAAACCTGCATAAAACACTGAAATCAAGCATAAACCTGTCCAACTCTCTTATTTCCAAAAATATAAACAAAAGCATGATTCCAAGCTAGTTTCTAAGTGTTAAAGGTTGCTTTTAGTATCAATTTTAAGCATGAAAATAACAGTTTTTCAACTGCTATCAGGATCCTACGAAGATTAATGCCATATCGATCGGCCTCATGACCCCTGTCGAAATAGAGGTCGTTAAGATAATTAACGCCTCACCCCGCCGTCTCCATGCCCACAATTTAGTTGAATGTCTTGGACATGAGGATTTCGATCAAATGGCGTTCGATATGGAATTTGCCACTATCTACGTGTTATTTTGATATTAACTTAGCTAAATTTGTGTTTTCTTTTCAGATATCATGTCTCTCCCGGCAACCTGCAAGACAAGCTATGTGTCGTCGTCCAAGAAAAGGGATCCTAGGTCGGCCGGTTCCAACGACGATATTACTGCCGCTCAATCTCGGACGATAGTGAAACCAACCCCTCAAACAACAGCGGCTGAAATTGCTCAACCGACTCCTATCGTGAATTTGGAGTCGTCTGGTGCTGCCGCCACCCTGTTGATCCTCCTACAGAAAATAAAAGGAAGTCTAAAGAGGGAGAGACGTCTTCTTCGATGAGAAGCCGCCGAGAAGGCAGCGTCCCTCGCCCCCTATCGGGTGGTATTTTTGATTTGGCATTCAACGTCGTGGGGCAGGTCGCCTTTCATATGAGCTCTTCCCAACTTTCGGTGGTGGAGCCGTTATTTGAAAGAGACATCATCAATGCCACCTTGGAGTTTGCGAGCCGAGAGGCCATGCTGGTTTGGTACCTTTGCGAGTTCACCGATTAGTGAGGCGTGGGAGAAGTCCAGGCTGAACTGGTTACAAAGAAGAAGGTCGTCGAAGACCTTCGAGCTCAGCTGGAAGCTCTCACCCTTGAGCATAAGGGGTGCGGGAGAAAACCGTCTGAGTTGGAAGAGAAATTGGACGAGGCACGTCGCGATCTGACGACGACCGCCTAACAGCTGAAGGACTCCCGGGCTAGGAACAACCGAATTGTTGAGGAAGCTGGTCGGCTCAAGGTGGAGGCGAAGCGGCTGGCAGAAAATGAGAAAGAACTGTTAAGTCAGGTTGATAGTCTGACCGCGGAGTTGGTAAAGGCCAATGATGCGATCAGTACTTTGAGTACCAATGTGCAAATTGAGCACGAAGAGGGTTTTAATAAGGCCCTTCGCCAGGCGGCCTTTCTGTTGGGAGTTGACCCTTTTGGCTTCCGATTTTGATATTTCCCAAGATGTGTACGACGGAAATATGCTCCTGGTCGGAGGCTCCCCAGTTGACGATGAGGGGGAGGGGGGTTGACGATGAAGGTCGTGCGAATGATGGGCCAGCCGATGGTGGGAATGCATGATGTCCTAGTGGGGAGGAGGATAACTTTTTGTTTTTTGTTGTAGGGGTGGTCAGGAAATAGACAGATTGTGTAGTTAGTTCGCCGACCAGTTTATAGGGTTCGATGTACATCCCTTCCCTTTTTGTAATACAATTTTATCTTAGTTTATTGTTATTCCAATTCGTTTAATGATCGTTCGTCAATAATTTCAAATTAGTTTAAGTTTATTTAGCATTTTATCGCTCCACCACCCCGTTAGGTCGGTGGATAGCTCTAATGATCTCATCGTTAACCGCCCGGCTAAGTGAATGGCTTATTGAAGAACTTGATTTTTTCTTGGATCCGGGTGGCAGTGGTTCTTTAGTGAACTCGCCTTTCTCCGCCCGACTAAGTGGATGGTTCAATTAAGAACTCGATCTCTTCTTTGATCCAGGCGACAGTGGTTCTTCATGAACTCGTCGTTCACTGCTCGGCTGAGTGATTGATTCACTCAAGAACTTTATCTCTTATTGGATCCGGGCGGTAGTGATTCTTTAATGAACTCGCCTTTCACCTCCCGGTTGAGTAAGTGATTCACTCAAGGACTTGATCTCTTCTTGGATTCGGGCGACATTGGTTCTTTAATGAAATCGCCTTTCACCGCTCGACTAAATTTATAGCTCCTGAAAATTCTCTATGGTCTAGGCGGCGGTGGTTCTTTTCACGAACTCGTCGTTCACTGCTTAGCCGTGTTGACAACTTGAGATATGGGGACAAGGCAGTAAGTGAAACACGTAAAGTAGTTAAAATTTTGATCATTGTATTACCTTCCAAAAAAGGAGAACATATTACAGCAGTAATTTTAACTAAAATAAAATTTAAAATGCGAAGCATTCCATGTGTTTGGGATAGGTTGGCCATTCGGCTTGACTAGATGGTAAGCTCCGTTTTCGAGGTCTTCGGTCACTTTGAATGGACCCTCTGTTAATGGTTGAAAATACCGTTATTTTTGATGTCATTTTGATACTAAATACACCCTTTTTCACTTAGAAACTTTCTTAGACTCATGCTTTTGCATTAAGTTGGGTGAATAAGAGAGTTGAGGTTGAATTTGATGATTTTATGACTAATTTCCGTTGTTTTAATAGGTAATGAGAGAATGTGGAAAGCAGACATAAAGTGCTAAGGAATTAGAGCTCAAAAAGGCCTGGAAAAGCACCAAAAGGAGGAAAAATCGACGTCCACCATCCGGGCGCCCTCCTAGGCCGCCTGAGCGGCGAACCCCGAAGCTTGGGCGTCCAATTGAAGGCTCAAGCCCTACATGAGGACCGTCCACCGCCCGGGCGCCCTAAATGGGGCGCCCGACCGTCGTGTGTCGTAGATCCGACCTAGTTTTTGCTCTGTTTCGACTCTTTTGGATCGGGCCCTGTTTCTACTCTAGTTGGAGTAGCACACTCTTCTACTCTCTGAAGGCGAATCTGGAGGCGGGCGCTTCCTCTTCTACTTTTAGGGTTTCACTATCTCATGCTTTTCCATTATTCATCTAGTTTCTCCATGTCTATGGGGAACTAAACTCTATTTGTTGTTAGGGAATGATGTAATCTTATGAACTCTCATGTATTTTAATTGATTCTTAATTTATATGCTTTTTCATTAATTGTTAGGGAATTCATCTGTTTCAATGCTTGCTTTATATAACTCATTTAGTACCACGATTTATGAATTGCATGAGTGTCGGAAGGTTCCTTACAATTCAGGTTCTTGTTGAATTCTCCCAAGGGTAATATTTCTCAGGGATGAGGTTATGAGTACTTGGTTGTCTTAGGCTCTTGATCTTCAGACTTAATTTTCTAGGAATGCTAGGAATTGCACGAACTAGGAATTAAGGCAGGCTTATTGCGCCGAGGGATCGGGTTCTAAGTACTTTAGTGAGTGACGTTAACATTAATGTAAAAAGAAGAATTCTTATATAAATGAGAGTAAACTTGGTGAAATCAAACCTTAACAACATAATCATCTCATTTTATAAACAACCTCCGTCATCTTTGTGTTACTCTACTATTGATCAATTTGCATTCATATTTAATTTTCTGTCTTTGCATCTTAAACCAATGATCTCATTTCTTTTAAGTCTTACTTAATCGAGTTATCACACAATTGTTTAGTGCCGAGAGTCCTCTGGGATACGATACTTGGTCTTACTATTTTATATTACTTGTGCGATTTGGTATACTTGTCAATCCATCAACATGTTTTTGGCGCCGTTGCCGGGAACTCACGGTTTAAGCTATTCTATTTGTGTGATTCTTAATTATTTTTGGCTTTATTCTATTTTACTTTATTTTATTTGATTTTATTCTATTTTATTTTATTTTCGTATCTTTTATTTTTATTTTTACTTTTGTGCTAACAATAGTTTCTAGGGTTTTGTTTTTAGTTTATGCAGGATACAATTAGAATAGGGAGCAACAAAAGTGTTGAACCTCCTCTTGAAGGACTTGAGACTAATAGGAGGCCAAGAAGAAGCAGATTATCTAGAGAACCTTCTCTAGAAATAATTTCACAGGCCTTACAATCAGATCAAGAAAACATGGACAACAATGATGGCAGACGTACTTTGGCATATTATGCAACCGTGGTTGGCCCTCATCATTTTAACAGCATTGCAAAGCCGAGGGTCAATGCCGCGAATATGGAGGTGAAGCCTGCGTTGATCCATCTTGTGAAGAGCAACCAATTCAATGGACTGTCAAATGAAAGTCCATATGAGCATCTTACCACCTTTAATGAGATTTGCAACACTGTGAAGCTGAATGGAGTACCTGATGATGATATTAGATTGAGCTTATTTCTTTTCTCACTAGGAGGCAAAGCTAAATTGTAGTTAAATTCTTTCCCTAAAAACAGTTTCACTGAATGGGAAGATGTGGTTGCAAAGTTCTTGAACAAATACTTCCCACAGTCAAAGATCACCAAAGGGAAGCAAGAAATCTCTTCTTTCAATCAAGGCATGGAAGAATCATTAAGGCAAGCGTGAGATATCAACTACTTGTGATTTCTTGAAGAGCAAGAGTGTTGTGTTTTTCAAAGGCTGATCAACTTGCACATTTGGGTGCCATTGAGCGATCAGATTCTACAATCTTTTGAAGATTGGTTTGAGGTTCCCTGTTGTGATTACAAGAAGAAGATCGTGTGGCGTTCTTGACTTTGAGAGTGTCTCAAAGGAATTAGACAACAGGAGAGGGGATTCTTGCTGCTGGTCTAGTTGTTGTATTGCCTATATTTTTATTAGAGGGTTAGAGAGGTGTTTTACATTTTTTACGTGAGGTCTTCTATAGAAACCTTGTTGTAAAAACCTTTATCATTATAGTACATTTGCTTCCTGTGGTTGGAAGGACACTGGATGTAGGCTTGGCCGAACCAGTATAAACACACAGTGTTTGAATTTTCTGATCCCTACTCTTTTATTCAGTCGATAACGTTCTTTACATATTCGATTAAGTTTTCGCTGCATTACTAATTTTTTATCTTGCAGTTCAAGAAAAGTAAAGGCATTAGTTTTTGTGGAAAAGATTTTAAAAGATTGTGTTTTGTACACTTGACAAATTCACCCCCCTCTTGGTGTGAGAAATTGAGTCATTCTATTTTAACAGTCTCTATTCCACAGGCAGTTAGCATGAAGGCCAGGAACTTCCCAACAGTCACCCCAAAAGTACACTTGGTTGGGTTTAGCCTCATATTGTACCGCCTGACCTACCCGAAGACCTCCTCCAATTCTTTTATGTGATCGCTGATAACGGTTGAAAATATCGTTATCTGTGATGTGATTTTGATACTAAAGGCACCCTTTTCTACTTATAAACTTGCTTGAAATCATGTTTTTCTGTTAAGTTGTGTGAATAAGAGAGTTGAGGTTGAACTTAAGGATTTTATGACTAAATTCCCTTTTTTTGGCAGGAAATAAGATAATATGGGAAACAGAGCTTAAGTGCAAAGGAGATGGAGCTCAGAAAGAGCTGAAAAGGCACCAGAAAGTAGGAAGGCCCGATGCTTGAGCGCCCCTTTTCGAGCCCTCAGCGCCAAAGCCTACCGTACACCGCCTCGATGCCCTTTTTGGGGCGCTGAGTGCCAATTTCTTGAAGAACCACGCCTGCTTGCCCTTCAAGTGAAGTTGAGCGCTAGTTTTAGTATCACATCACGCCCGAGCGCCCTTTCTGGGGCGCTGAGCGCCTATTTTCTCTAAGCACGCCTGCTTTCCCTCTGAGTGAAGCTGAGCGTTAGTTTTGGTATTGCAGCAGGCCCGGGCACCCTAAGTGTGGCACTGAGTGCTAGCGAGATGGGCCTGTGCTTCGTTTCTGTCTTGATTCCACTCTATTTAAAGGATCCAAACGCCCTAGGTTTTGTATCTTTGGAAGAGAAGGCACAATAACACACTCTTCCACTCTTTGAAGGCAGATTTGGATGTGGGAGCTTCCATCTTCAACTTTTAGGGTTTTTCTATCTCATTCTTCTCCATTGTACATCTGACAATGGGGAACTAACTTCTATTTGTTGTTAGGGGATTATGTAAATTTGTGAACTCTCATGTATTTGAATTTATTCTTGATAATTTATGCTTCTTTCATTAACTGTTAGGGTAATTCTTATGTGATCAATGCTCGCTTTGTTTAACTCATTCATAGCGTGATGTATGAATTGCATGAGTTTCGGGAGGTTCCTTACAATTCAGGTTCTTGTAGAATTATTCCCAAGAGCAGTATTTCTTAGGGATGAGGGTATGACTCTTGGTCATCTTAAGCTCCTGATCTTCAGAATTAATTATTATGAATGTTAGGAATTGTATGAACTAGTAATTAAGGATAGGCTTTCTTCACCAAGGGATCGGGTTTTAAGTGATTTAGTGAGTGACGTTGACTTTAAGGAAAGAAGAAGAATTCTTATATACATGAGAGTAAACTTTGTGAAATCTAACCCCAACAACATATTCATCTCATAACCTAAACCTCATCCATTCATCGTTGTACTACTCTTCAATTGATCAGAACTTCATTCATATTTAATTTTCTATATTTGCATTCTAAACTAATGATTTCATTCTTTTTAAGTCTTAGTTAATCGAGTTATCACACAACTGTCTAGTGCCGAGAGTCTCTTGGGACACAATACTTGGTCTTACCATTTTGTATTACTTGTACAATTCGGTACACTTGCCGAAGTCTTAACAATCGCTGTCGGACTTCGACCTTACCACCATGTCATCGACATATACATCCATACAACGATCGATCTGCTCCACAAAGATCTTTTCCATTAAGATCTAATAGGTGGCCCTAGCATTCTTGAGGCCGAACGACATGACCTCATAACAATAATTTTCCTTTTCAGTTATAAAGGCCATCTTCTCCTGATCCCGAGCGTACATTAGGATCTGGTTATAACTTGAGTACGTGTCTAGAAAACTAAGCATATAATGGCCAGATGCCCCGTCGACCAGGCCGTCAATGATAGGGAGCGGGTGAGAGTCTTTAGGGCATGCCTTGTTGAGGTCTGTGTAATCCGTGCACATTCGCCACTTCCCACTGGCCTTTTTTACCATGACCACATTTGCCAACCACTTGGTGTAGCTCACCTCTCGGATAAATCCGGCCTCCCTCAATTTCCTCACTTCTTTGTTGACAACCTCCCGTTTCTCCATTCCTAATTGTCTTTTCTTCTGTGCGACCAGTCTTGCCTCCTTAAATAAAGCTAACTTGTGAGACATTACGGTGGGGTGGATGTCAGGCATATCTGTAGCCGTCCACGCAAAAAGATCGTGGTTGTGCCAAAGGACTGCCTGTAGCTCTCGTTCCATCTCTAGCCCCAGGCCTCATACCCCACCTTCACAGGGTGGAACTCTTCAAACGGCTTGATCCTGTCGTCAGTGTTAGTGTGCGGGTCGAGGTCTGCCATTGCCACCTCTGACCTGACCATCTTTAGTCTGGTCGACCGGGGGTGGAGCTTCAAACCTGCCACGTAACATTCCTTGGCCGTCTTCTGATCGGCCCGGACGGTGCACATTATTCCCCTCTCAAATGGGTACTTCATAGTGAAATGGGGGGTGGACATTATTGCCCCAAACGCGTTCAGACACGGCTGACCTAAGAGGAGATTGTAGGACGTGTTGGCATATACTAGAAAAAAACGAACCTTCCTCTCATCGCCCTCCCTTTCGGCTCCTAGGCGATTGTGAAGGTTAACATAATCGCGCGTGTCCACCTGTTCTCCAGCGAAGCCTACTATTTGTTCGTTATACGAAATGATAACGTCCTCCGACAGGTCCATGCGTTGGTGCTTTTTCTGTCCTTCTGAGTTTCAACTCCTTGCTACTTTAACTCCTCTTCCAAATCATTCCAATATCCTACAAAATCAAGGGAATTTAGTATTAAAATCATCAAGTCTAACCTCAGCTCTCTTCAATCAAAAAATAAACACAAAACAAGGAATCAAGCAAGTTTCTAAGTCAAAAAGGGTTAATTTAATATCAAAATAGAATCACAAATAATGGTAAATTCAACTGTTATCACAACCCCAAACTTAAAATTTTGCTTGTCCTCTAGCAAAATAAATGTAACTTAGGCTAAACAACATTACAATGGTTTAACATATCACCAAGCATTTTCTTTCTAAGACAACTAATCACTCATATCTGATCATAGTAAAGAAGTAATGTTGCCTTAACCAATCAAGCTCAATTATGGTGCTCACATACTCACAACATACACAACAGATGCAAGCTCATGAATGATCAAATATCAAGCAAGAATGTTATCATAAAGTGCATGGAACTATTCCTCACCAAAGAAAGTGTTTCACTCAAGCTCAAAGGTGTATAGTGAGGTAACTCATTCACTCTACTGTCACAATGTCACATAAATCAACTTTGCCTTTCATTTAAACACCATCAAACACACTCACAAGCAAGTTATCATCACAAGGGCTTTTCAAGGCTTGTAACATGGTCGGGCTAAGAAGAAAATTAGTTTTTCTAGACAACAAAATTCCTTGAGTTAAGAGAGTTCATAATTCATTTATTTACATTAACAATAATGTCTCTTTCTCCTTTTATGTGAGAAACCAATCTTGAACTCATTCCCAACTTTCCTTTTATTGAGCTTAACCTTTTGTTTTCTTTCTTTTCTTCTCTTTTCTTTTTCTTTTGCTTTTTCTTTTGCTCAATGCTCTTTAAAAATTTTCACAAAGTTCTTTCCGGTTTCCCACAACTCTAAACTTGAACCATTCTCCATTACAATACATACATGCTCAACTCAACTCAAGGCAAGGATTTCAAAAGATTTTTCATATTCAGGCTTACGGTTCAAAGGATATAACAAACATTGCTCTTTGTTAGGTGCACATATTGGCATTGGCTTACATGGGAGAAGAATAGATGGCCTTGATCATTTGTAACAAGCAAGCAAGTGGTTCAATCATATAAAATCAAGAAAAATCAATTATGATTACAAAGCAATAACATTCAATCAACAAAAACTTTGGAGTCCAACCTCTCACAGGCTAACTCAAGTTCCAAAATTTTAATAACATCTTGCCCAACATTTCAATCACAATCAATAAATCATGCAACTGTTTTAAACAATTATGAGCAACCACCTGCCTGTGAGGCTAAAACATGCATTATGTCAACATCAATCATCATAAAGCAGCACAAGACAATATTACTCATCACATCACATATTATAGCCAAACCATTGTAAGACAAGTCATTTAAGCCAAGTACATCACAAGTTAAAACTTAAAACAACATATAGTTCAAACATGCATAAAAATAAAGAAAACGAAAATCCTGTTCTAATAGTATCCATCAGTACATGCTATCCTCTGAGTCATCAGCCTCTGCTATCATCAGACTCATCATCATCATCTTCATTTTCATCGTCCTCCTCTTCCTCTTCATCTTCACCCTCATCTTCATCATCATCATCATCCTCCTCCATGGCATCAACTCCAAATGCTCCAGCTCCTCTAGCAGATTGTGCTTGATACGTAGGCCACACCACATGGGTTAAGAAATCATCCTGAGACATGAACTGATGCTTAGGGAAGGCAAATGTTAGGGTCATCAGTAACGCTTGCTCGCCTCTATAAAGTACCTCCATCCTAGCCTCCATTAGAGACATATACATGTCTCTCATCTGAAATGGAGCAGCATCATGAGGCTGATCCTGCTGAGCTTGTTGTGGTGGTCTTCTATGGACCCTGGGAGGCTGAGGTGCTGGTACCGATAATCCCTCTTCATCCAGCATGCAGTACTGGGTATAGTAGGAAGCATCTTTTTCCTTCCTCAGTCTCTCAAATGGAGGAATAAATATGTTCACCTCAACTAGCTCACAGAGATGTGTGATGAGAGATGGGTGCCCCAGGGAAGATTTGTTACTTGCAGCATGAGCACATTGTTTGATTTCATTAGCTATTACCTGCCTCACATTAATGTTCAATCCCCTAAGAACACAATATATGAAGACAACTCTGTGTGTGGTGATGTCTGATACATGAGAACATGGCTGAATATTGGCATGTGTGAATGTCATGCAGTATTTAGGCAAATGGGTAAGGAATGACCTCCTGATATGAATATGCACAAGGTCCTCTCCAATTCAGCATAATTGATATCTTCCTCAATTGTAGAAGTAAATTGACACTGTTCTCCTGTCCATTCAGTGCCTAGGAAAGTGTTGATAATGCCAACATCATAGGAACCGTCTTACCCTCATATAACTTGTATACATCACTCGATCACCACCAAAAGACCTTGCATTCATGTAAAACTCTTTAACTACTACTATGTTGGCAGGTGTAGGATAGGAAGCGAGCTACTCCCATTGTCTTCTACCCAACTCCCTCTCAAATTGAGGGGCCATGAGATGTATCAACCCCACTTTCCTTTCCATTAAGAGTTGACGGTTTTGAACCGTTTCAAAGTGCCTTTAATGCATGCGTGAAAGGAATTTGTTGGAGTAGACTCGCTCCTTCCTTTTCCTTCCTTTTCCTTCCTCTTTTCGGACCACTTTTTGTGTTTGTGTTGGAGTAGACTCGCTCTTTGCACAAACTTTTTCAAAGTGTGCTGTAAGAATTTTTGAAGAGAAACTTTTTCAAAACTTTGTTTAATTGTGTTGAATAGTCGTTCAATGCAACCTGCATTCGACTAAGTCTATTACAGTTTTGAAATTCTATTAATGCTTGAGTTAAATGTTACAACGGCTATATTTTTAAATATATTGACCAAACATTTATTGTGATTCGACTGCATTAATTGTCCATTCAATTAACTGTATTAATTGTTGCTAATTGTTATAACTATTTTGTTATATTTGACTGAATTAGTAGCAAAGTCGATTAAAATGTGTCAGATTTGCGAATTGCTATAAATTGACACGAATTTGATTTATAAAAGAACTTTTGTGATTCTAACGATTTGATTGATTTCTTTCAGATTATTGATCTCTTGTAGAAAGTGTGAAAGCTCCAAGAATTCATCAAGATTGTGGTGTTCATCTTTGGTGATTGCTTGATGAGCAAGAATCTATGTGCTCTTATTGTTTGATCAATCTGCACTTGAGGTGTCTATTTCGTGATCAGTTTCTATCAATCTTGTGAAGATTGGAATTTGCCCTGTTGTGATTACAGGAAGAGAACGTGCGGTGCTCTGGACTTTGAGGATTGTTCAAAGTGTTAAAGACTACAGGAGAGGGGACATCTTGCTGCTGTTCTTTGTTTGGATATGCCTATATTTTGATTAGAGGTTAGAGAGGTGTTTTATATTTTTGACGTGGATGTCGCTATAAAAACCTTGTTGTAGAAACCTTTATCATTATAGTGCATTTGCTTCCTGTGGTGGAAGGACACTGGACGTAGGCTTGGCGAACCAGTATAAAAATTCAACGTTTGATCTTTCTATCCCTACTCTATTACATTCAGTCGACTTTGCATTTTTTTCATTCGATTATATTCCGGTGCACTACAAAGTCTTTTTCATTGCGTTTCAAGAAAGTTTTTTTAAAGGCATTTATTTTGCAAAAAAGATTTAAAGAAAACATTATTTTTGTGTTTCACTAATTCACCCCCCTTTCTTGGTATTGAAACTAAGCCATTCTATTTTCAACAATTGGTAACAGAGCTGGTTTTCATAAGATATTTGAAGAACTAGTCGATTACGTTTTCTGTTAAATCGACTGATCCTGGAAAATGGCTTTTAGTTTTCAAACCTTTGGTGAAGGTGCATCAACAAATAGACCACCACTATTTGCTGGTGAAAACTATGCTTTTTAGAAAATCCGAATGCAAATCTTTCTTGAATCCATGGATAAAGGTGTTTGGGATGCAACACTAAACGGAACATTTGAGCCAACTCATGTTATCAATGGAAAAATAGTTTTGAAAATTTTTTCTGAGTGGACTAAGGATGAAAACCGTAGAGCACAATATAATGTCAAAGCACGTAATGTAATTGCTTATGCACTAACTATGGATGAATTTTTCAGGATTTCACAGTGCAAGACAACAAAGGAAATGTGGGACGTTTTGGAGGTCACACATGAAGGCATAGATGAAGTTAAACGAGCCAGAAAGAATTCACTAATACAAGAGTATGTATTATTCAGAATGAAGGCTGGTGAGACTATCTACGCAGTGCAGAAAAGATTCACGCATATAGTTAACCACCTCATGGCTCTAGGAAAAGTTTTTTATAAAGAAGAGATCAATATCAAGATATTGAAAAGTCTGAATAGAAGCTGGCAACCCAAGGTTACTGCAATTTCTGAATCAAGAGACTTGACTAGTATGAACATGGCCACACTGTTTGGAAAGCTCAGAGAACATGAATTGGCGCTTGGAAGGCTAAAAGAGGAAGAAGAAATTAAAGAGAAGAAATTGATTGCTCTAAAAGCCACAAGCAAGAAAGCTACAAAGACTCATGAACCTGAAACTGAATATGATGAAGATATACCAGAACAAAAGATGATGAATATGATGGTAAGAAAGTTTAATCGATTTATGAAAAATAAAAGTCAACTTGCTAACAATGCAGGTTTCTCAAGAGGAGGAAAGAAAAGTTCAAGAAGCAATGTTGTTCAATGCTATGAATGTGGAAAGGATGGTCATATCAAGCCTGACTGTCCAGACTTGAAGAAAAAGCAGAAAGAATTCTCCAAGTGTCCTCAGGACAAGAACAAAAAGCAGAGGAAATCTTATATTGCTTGGGAAAACAATGATGAAGAACCTTCAAGAGATGAAGACTGTGATCGCGAAGAAGAATCAAATATATGCTTCATGGCAGGCTCTTCACAATCAGACGATGATAGTGATCGTGAATTCGAAAATGAACCAATAGAAGTCAAGTACCACATGCTACTGGATGCATTTAAGGAAATTCATGCAGAGGCAATGCGACTTCGGTATAAAGTGAATCTATTATTATCTGAGAGAAGAGATTAAGAATACAAAATTGATAATCTTGTGTAGGATATGAAAAGGTTGAAAAAGATCTTGAAGAAGCTCTGAAATCTGCAAAGACAATAAAGACTGAAGTACAAATTGTTGAGAAAGAGTATGACAGTTGTTCTCTACATGTTGAGAAAACTGAGTACTTAACCAGCATAGTGGCAAAATTCACTCAAGGTAAAGAAAATCTTGATGCTGTGTTGAAATCATCTGGAAGAACTATCTACATACAAGGTATTGGTTATAAGACTAAAAGTAATAGGATTAACTCAAAGAAATTTATTGATCTGAGTAAACCTACTACTAATACATGCTTTTACTGCAATACACTTGGTCACAAGTAAGAAACTGCTATTTTAGAAATGTTGGTGTTCCAAAGGGAAAATACAAATGGGTTCCCAAGGAACAACTTTCTGCTACTAACAAACAAGGACCCAAATTCAAATGGGTACCTGCATAAAAAATTAAGTTGTTTTGTAGGAAAGAAAATGATGTTGTAGCAGTGTAGAACTCATGAATGAACTAACTTGATGATATCAAATTTATTGAGTATCTACAAGCGGTAACAATAATTTTCACATTGCATCATGCATGATATTTGTTTGAATAATTGTTTGATGTATGTATGATTGATTGAAATTGTTTTCTTTGAAAATCAATTTTACAACTTTTAATCGATTGGATTAAGTACTTAGTCGATTACATATTACTGTATGTATGTTTCTGTTTTGTGAAAACCTTTTGACATATTGTAGTCAACTTTGCAAATGATAAAATCGATTGGGTGTTTCTGTGTTGTTGAAATTTAAAATTTTGTTCGAATCGATTAGGCTAAATTTTTGGTGCGAAAATGAATACAAATTCTTCCATCTAAATTTAAATTTTGTTTTGATTAAAACCCTAAAACACAGAAGCGTGTCATTAGCCTTCTCAGCAACATCTGAATCATTACTTTCTCTCACTTGGTGATCAACACTCTTATTCACTTTAGCAATGGCTTCTACTTCTACTCAACGCAAAAGCGTACAGACAATTGGTCAGAAAAACATGAGGCGTCCTCCAGAACTTGATGGATGGATTAGTGATGGTGAAGTGCAATCAAAGTTCCTCGATTGCTGGAAAATGAGTATTCTGATAACGCATAAATTTTTAAAGCTAAGCTTTTTCAGGAATGAAGCTTTGAATTCCAGAATTGGCTTAAACGACAAGGATTAAAGAAATTTGTGGAGATGGCAGATCCATGGTATTCGAAGCTTGTGAAGGTATTTTATTGTAACCTGAAGATTAGTGACGGTACACTTCGTTCCAGAGTCAAAGGGGTAGATATCAAGCTCACTAAAGAGGTTTGGACAAATATTGTTGGCCTAAAAATGGAAGGAGAAAGATGTCATTTAGGCATAGATGGCTTCCATAAATTCTCAGTTTATCAAGACAGTCTAAGGAATCCTGACAAAATTCAGGATTATTCTCATTATAAAACTGGGGGTATAAGAAGAATGATAGACTAGCTGTGTTCGTCATTTCATGGATACTCTTACCTAGAGGGGTAATCACGCCCAAGCTACCACTGAAGACTTACTATTGCTGAAAGCTTTAAAAGAGAACATTCAAGTTGACTGGCCTGCTGCCATCTCTGATAACATGTTGAAAGTAACAAGACTTGAATCTGCAAAGTTGTCATACTGTGTTTTTATATCCAAGATTCTTGTCTACTTCGGCGTTAATTGTATTGATGAATCAAGTGTATCTTATAGTCGTACTAGTCTGGTAAACAAAGCTGCTTTACACATGACGGGCTTGCAGCACACATCTGAGGGTTGGCAGTTCAAAAGTGAAGTTGCTAAAGATGAAGATGATGCAGAGCAGCCTTATAATCCGTATTGAGCTCATTCTGAATTTGAAAGGACAATTTTGAGGGAAATTAAAGCTATCAAAATTATGTGCCAAGCTACAAGAGATGATGTCTTGAAAGTAAAAGAGCATCTCAAGTTGAACAGTCCTGATGAGGATGATAATTAAGATGAGTCAGGTGAAGAGGGAAGTACACCTAATGAATCTACCAGAATGAATGTAGATAAATGTGAAGAGGAGGATATTGCTGAAGAGAGTAACAGTGACATGCTCCTTAAGACATATTTGAAAAAGAATAAGATGAAAGTATAAATAGTTTGTGTGTTTGGATATTTTGTTTGCTTTAGTACTTGTTTTGTTAATGGCTCTTTATGCCATTTTGTTTTGGTATTACCTGATTGTATCTCATATTTCATATTAATGAAATCAAGAGTAATGAAAATCGATTACACTGTGCTTGTATGTGAATGAATAATTAATTACTGTTTATCATTGCACTCATACATTCACACACACATTATACCTGTAATAATTCTTGCATTACAATAATTCTAAAATGCTTGATTTGGAAAAGATCTTGAAAGGTTTTGCAGGAACATTGCTTTTGGGTTAATTACTGGAGATAGAATTCAAATGGAAAGCAATGAAGTCGATTGCAACAGTGGATCAATCGATTACTATTTAACAAGGGTTATAAATTCCATGATTTGGAATTCGGTTATTCTTCTTATTGATCATATAATGTTGATTGTTTCATTTTCAATATATCTCTGTTCTTATTATTGATTGAAATTACTTAAGATATTATTGAGATTGTTGATTGATATTGTATCTATGCTTCATCGATGTGGTTGCACAATTTCTGATTTGATACAGTACTGTCACATGCTTATACATGCTATGAAATGTTTTGTGAAAATTGCATTGTCCATTTGGATTTGGATTATAAAACATGCATAATGGCAAGGGGAGCATTGCATAGGATATTAGATAATTTCACATGCCTACACTTTAGGGGGAGATTATATCTTTATCATGTGATTATCTTTACAAGGGGAGCATCATTGTTTGATTAATATGATTTATTGGTGTATCTCAAAATAACTGTTTGTCAGCATATCAATATCATAAGGCATACCTTTTTTGCTAATGCACAAAGGGGGAGAATGCTCTGATAATGCTCGGAGAATACTCCGATATTCATTTTGAACTCTGATATTCATTTTTTATCTCTGATATATTATGCTTGCTCTGATATGTTCTAATATGAATTGATATATTTTTTGAGCTGAATCAAATGAGAATATCTCAAAACGTTTGTTCTGATACATTTTGATATATTTTGATCATTTGCTCTTATACATTTTGTTATGATATGATTTGATTTGTAGAACATGTTTGTTTATTAATCATGTTTGTGCATCATCAATAAAGGGGGAGATTGTTGAGATTGTTGATAGGGAGAGCACTAGTTTAGCTAAACCTTATAATCTCAAAGCTTCTGGTTTTTGATGATGACAACACATTATTAATAACACATGTGTTTATGTGTTACACGTACATAACTTTCATGTTTATGATTATTTGAGAACATGTTTGTGTTGATTCTATCATTGTTGCAATTCACTGTGTTTTAAAAAGTTTTAAGTCGAACTTATAATATGTGGCAAAATAGAAGTTTTAAGTCGACTTCATTATGAAGTCGATTAAAACTCGTGGCTTTGCACAAACTTTTTCAAAGTGTGCTGTGTGAATTTTTGAAGAGAAAGTTTTTCAAAACTTTGTTTAACTGTGTTGAATAGTCGATTACATGTGTCGCAACCGGAATCGCGACGGGATGACGATCCAAAAAAGGAACGGGTTCGAAAAAGAGCTTGGAGTCACCACCATAGTTTATTCTGGAACCGGCGATTATTTGCGAAATCACCCCTATTTTTAGGGGTTTCTGGAACCGCTATAATTAACTAGGGTTATGTGGAACCGCCCTTATTTCCAGGGATTTTTGGAAAACCGTCGATAATTACCAAGGATTTTTGGAAAACTGCCAATAATTACCAGGGATTTTCCAAAACCGCCAGAAATTCATTTTAAAAAAAATTATATATTTACATTTAACGTTCAATCAAATTACAATTATTTTTTCTGTATTATGATCTCATCCAATCAATTTATAATCAATATACCCGATTAATGAAGAGATTCAATTGAACAAACAAAATGAAACATTTCATACATTAAATTATGTAATAATATTTAATACATTATTTGTACATAAAACTATATATATTCAATCCAAATATAACATTATCCTACATATACTACTAAATTGTAGTCAAGTTTCTATAATTTACTAACATTTAAAATTAAAAAAACTCATTTGGTTCTAATGTTTTCGATGTCTAAACGTTCTGTTCAGGATGAATAATTAAAAATCTGCAAATAAAATAATAGAGTGAAAACAATATTGTAATGAACAATTAGATAAGTATTTAATAATTTTTTTAATTCCATATTCAAAATACACCAAAAGGTTCAAAATGAGAAAGGTTAAAACTAAGAAAATTATTTTAGACAGTTCTTCACTTTCTTCACTTTCCACATATGCTAAACCTTCCTAACAGTCCTACTAGACGTCCGAACCTCACGGTTGCGCATAGAAAGACCTGAAGAAGAACGACCATTATTTTAGAACTTACACATAGTGTAGTGTTTTTTTATCAATTATTTGATAAAATCTATCATCAATCTATAAGCCAAAGACAAGAAACTAGTTCTGTCTTATTTGATAAAATCTATGTACCAATTTACTGAAAATCAAGCTCATATACTCAGAATTTTGTAGTAAGATAAATGTGGGAACCACTGCCACATTGAAATCTGCTTGTCAATAAAAAGTCTCTGCCACTATAATAGTTGCTCCACTTGTATGTTGTTAGTTTAAGAAACTAAATCTCCATATAAGAGACCATTAGTTTATTTTTGTAAGGACTGTAGAATTCCAAAACACTTTTTAGCACACAAAAAATTCATGTAGAAGTTAGAAAGATTTTCTAGGAATAATGAATTTTTAAATATTTTTTAAAAAAGTTTGAATTTTGTAATTTGAATTGCAAGGGAATTTGCAAATGCATAATATTAAGATTTTGTAGATTTATAATTAGAATTGTAAATAGATTTTTAATTAGAATTTTTAAGCACACAATCAATACACCCGAAGAAACAAATAATTATTACACTTAAAAAGAATATTATGTGGGCTATTTCATCTGCTGCAATCAGTTTTTCAAGGCAAATTAGACTAGCGTTACAAAGGCTGAAAAGTCACGTAAGGGGTAACTAGCAGAAACAAAAAATTATATACATTCAAAGGTTAAATGATCAAACCTGCAAAGTCTCCAACAATTATATCAATTGTAGATTCATTATTTGTCTTTGAAGTCTTTGGTCGGAGCCAACATTTGCTTAAATGTCTGCATCCTGATGCACAACCTGACTACAAAGGAGACGAAAAAAATATTGAGTTATTCTCAAGCATTGAAAGCAAAAAGTTCAGCCATGTCAGCATAAGTGCATTAGCCTCCCTTGTATAATTTCTCTAGTATATAACTAATCTCTTTAACTGAAGATACAAAAAAATATCAAGAACAAAATACAAGTTCTCAATCTCTCCCTTTTAACTACTAGTTCTCTAATTTCAACAGCAGCAAAGTTCAAACATTTAATACCAGAGTGGATGGATCAATTGGAGCCTTTCCATCCTTCCAAGCTACATCTAAGTACGTCCTTAAGGACATGCCAACAAATACCTGATAACAGTTAAAATCTCTTAATATTTGTGTCACTCTAAATAAGTCAATTCTGATTGCATTTAAGTATACTATACAGGGAGAACATTACCAACTTTCTGCCAATTAAATCAGCGGCAACCTTCACACTCCCGAGCCGATGTAAATTTGATGCAAATTGGGTGGTGATGACCCTTCCATTAGAAGCTGAAATATGTCTCAACAATGCATCTGCCACAACTTATTCATTTATTGTCCTACCAGGTAAGAGTACATTTGTTGGCATTTTCACCCTAAACTCTTTACATTTTTTTGCACAGTTTAATAAAATGTTTAAGAAAAAATTATAGAAACCATTTTTAAAATTGACTGAACAAGTTCTTTCCTTTTAGGTTTAATTGCTTGCATTGTCCCTAGTTTGGCTGCAACGTGTCAAAGTAGTCCATTCTTTTAAAAAAATTTCAATTACGTACAAACTTGGTTTAAAAGTGTCAATTTCGTCCAAACGTATGTAAAATTTGCTTCAATCAAGTCCCTTCCGTTAAATTCACCAAAACGGAACTTAATTTTTTAGTTCTCTCTCCTCTGCTCCTCTGCTTCTCTGCTCTGCTCCTCTGGACATTATAAAATAATATAATAATAATATAAAATATAAAATAATACATTAAGCAATTATTAGAAAATTTGAAGATGAATATTATTTTGTTGAAGATGTACTGACACGTTGGTTTATAGAAAATATGTGTGATTGAAAGTAGTATTTTATACTGTTTGAATAAAGATATATAAGTAAAATTATTAAGTGTATAAATTAATTTTAACGATATTTGAAAAAAATGCATTTAATTAAAAATATTTTATTTACTATTTAAACACATGATTACATATAAAATTATTAAAGTGAATAACTTTATATTAATTGAAATAAATTTAATAAGTATATGAATAATTTTTTAATATTCAAAATAGGAAAAGTAGAATGATTTTATTCATCTGATTGTATGATTAGAGGAAGTCAAGATGAATTATATGGATAGTTTTTTAGATTTTTAAAATACAAACTTCTAATTATGTTAAATTTATTAAATCATATATGCATTAGAGTATGTTTAGTTTTAGAGTTTTTAAATGTTTTGGTTGGAGAGTAATTATTATTTTTGTATCTTGTGTGATTTTTTCATAAATGAGAAAGATGATATCAATACCTATGTTTTTGTAAATATGTACAATTTAAAGTTTTTATATTTTGCGTGAAAGATATAACTGTAGCCATGAGTTAACTAATTTAGTTTTTTATTCATAGATAATAATATAAGTGGCAATATTTTACTGTCATGTATTTTTTTTTTTTTATGATAAATATAGTTTGTAAATATTGTGCGAAATATAATTTTTATCACGAATTTAATATTTTATTTTAAAATAAAAGTAATATTCATTTTAAATTGAATTGTATTTGATGAAGTTTAAAAAAATATTAAAGTAATTATGTATAAAGAATCAAAACAATTTAATCAAATCTATTTTACTGCCGCAATTTGTTAACAAAATAACATATCAACGTGTCAGTACATCTTCAACAAAATAATATTCATCTTCAAATTTTCTAATAATTGCTTAATGTATTATTTTATATTTTATATTATTATTATATTATTTTATAATGTCCAGAGGAGCAGAGCAGAGAAGCAGAGGAGCAGAGCAGAGAAGCAGAGGAGAGAGAACTAAAAAATTAACGTCCGTTTTGGTGAATTTAACGGAAGGGACTTGATTGAAGCAAATTTTACACGAAATTGACACTTTTAAACCAAGTTTGTACGTAATTGAAATTTTTTTAAAAGAATGGACTACTTTGACACGTTGCAGCCAAATTAGGAACAATGCAAGCAATTAAACCTTCCTTTTAACAATCTGTATCATACTGTGTGTTTTAATATTTTCGTTGCACAATATGGATACTAATTGTTCCAACACCAACTACGCTTCCCTCGCAACAAATTTAAAAAGACCAGGAAAATTAATTTCCTCCCCTGCCCAAATTTTATTAGTCACGTCACTCACTTTATAATTGAATAAAAGCAGCTTTCAGAGAAAACAAAAGCTACATTCCTAAAGGAAGGTTTACTTCCAATTAAAATAAAGTGGGACCCACGCGATCCCTCCCTCTTAAAATCCAACACTAGAATCCTCATGTTACTAACCTTCTTCATATTATTTTATTTATTTATTTATTTATATTTTCTTTTCTTACTCCAGTATTTGCCTCTTAATGCACGAAAGGAAAACTCTTCCTTTAAATGAATTCAACCCACGCTATATAAATTCTAAATTCATACCCCAATACTTATTCTACACTCACGATAACCCCCATACATACATATATCTCTTGCATGCTTGGCATAAAATTTCCTACTACCAATCAACTATATCTCTTTTTATTCTTTTATTTCTTATTCTATTTACTCCCAATATTTTGTATCAAAACCCACCTTAAGGTTTCCTTTCTAGACCTATATTACTTTCCTTCATCAACCTAGCATTCAAGGTGCTATATGTGTGATTTGAATGGCAATAAAGAGGTGCCCAACCGTTAAGCATCTAAAACAGGATAAAATGGGCTTTTCACAGTTGACTATACAATGTCCAAGAGGGCCATCCACAAAAGAGAACTTACTTTTAACCCTCCCTGGCTTAAGTGGGTCCAACTTCACGTAACCCACGTAGAATTCTACATTTTATTTTAAAAGACCAAAGCTCTCTCTTCTAAACTAAAGAAATAAAATTTGCAACAACAGATAATAAAGAACATGCAAAATATCAAAAACTTAATTTCTCTCTTTTCTTTAGCAAAGGATAAACAACCAAGGAAACCCACTAAAACATAATAAAAACAGTTCCCCTGAATCTAGCACACAACCCTTAAAAAGAGTAAAAGGTTATCTCTCTCTTATAATACATACGCTCCATTGCATGGAGAAGGGGATTGAGTCTCAACTTCTATTAGTTGCCAACCACCACACTAGTGCAGTCAAGGGAAACGACAATGGTTATTTTCGCTCATAGGCAACGATTCCTGAATTGAGCATATACAGGCGAGGCAAAAAGTCAATCCCTTTTTGTCTCGGTTGTGGACCCAGACAAAAGGGGTAGGATTTTGGCTCGATTCAAAGGTAACCGAAATAGTAGGATTTTCCTTTTTTTCTTTTTTTTTTAAAAGGACTTGTTAGAATTGATGAACTTTGTTTCTCAACACCAAGAAGGGGGGGAGGGGGGGGGGGGGGGGGGAGTGAATTGGTGTTTTATAAAAATAAACGCTTTTCAAGTCTTTTTCGGAAATGGTATGATTCTTTAAACCTTTATTGGACAGTCAGCAATATGCGTGCAATGCAACAATATGCGTAATCAATTAATGACAATATGTAATCAATTAATGCAGAGAGATAGGCAAAAGAAAAAATCAAACTCTGATTTTTATACTGGTTCGACTTGAATCCCCACATCTAGTGTCCTTTCAATCAACCTGAGATTGAAAGCCAATTGCACTATAGAGATCTGAGTTTTTACAAGAAGGCTTTTACAGCGACCAACCTGTCAAAATGTAAACAACCTCTCAAACTCACTAATCTAATATAGCTAATAAAAAAACTTGCTACAAGAACAATCATCTCCTATAGTCACCCCTTTGAGAACCCTCTCAAAGTACAAAGTACAAAGAACTCCTCGTTCTTTTTCCTCGCCTCATGATAACGGTTGAAAATAAGATTATTTGTGATGTAATTTTGATACCAAATGCACCTTTTTCTGCTTAGAAACTTGCTTGGAATCATGTTTTTCTGTTAAGTTGTGTGAATAAGAGAGTTGAGGTTGAATTTGATTATTTTAAGACTAATTTCCCTTGTTTTCGCGTCTCTACTGCCCAAAGATACAAACCCTAGGATGAAAAAATCCTTAAATAGAGCTGAAAATAGAGTCCAAGCCCAACATGCTAACGCTAAGCACCCCTACTTAGGGCACCCAAGCGAGCTTGCGAGAGGAGTGGCACTCAGGGCCCCTGGAAGGGCGCCCAGGCGTGGAGCAGTTCAATGAAATCGAGCGCTCAGCGACCAAAAAAGGGCAGCCAGGCGCCCATGCGAGACATCCTGCGTTGAGGACCCTAGAAATGGGCAACCAAGTGTCCTGCGACCTTCTATAGCCTTCTTTTCTAGTGCTTTTTTTGTCCTTTATGGATTCCAACTCCTTGGTACTTTAACTCATCTCCCAAATCATTCCAATTTCCTACAAAATCAAAGGAGTTTAGTGATAATAATCATAAGTTCTAACATCAACTATCTTTATTCACAACTTAACTAAAAACAAGAGTTCAAGCAAGTTTCTAAGTCAAAAAGGACTCATTTAGTATCAAAATTGAAGCACAAATAACAGTGAAATCAACCGTTATCACTCTCCTATTTTCCTCTTGAATCCACTCAAAAAAAAATTTCAAAACAGTTTTTGCATTAATCACATGAGTGGGTTCAAATGGACCATTGAGAGTAGCATCCCACACACCCTTGCTTACTGACTCAAGAAAGATTTTCATTTTGATTTTCCAAAACGCATAGTTTTCGCTAGCAAATAGTGGTTGTCTATTTGTGGATGCACCTTCACCAAAGGTCAGAGAAACAAAAGCCATTTCAGGATCGAACAATCGATTATACAAAAAGGTTAATCGATTTGCTTTTCAAATAATTTTTGAAAACCAGCTCTGGTTCCAATTGTTAGAATTGATGAGCTTTGTTTCTCAACACCAAGAGGGGGTTGAATTGGTGTTTTATAAAAATAAACGCTTTTCAAATCTTTTTCGTAAATAGTATGATTCTTTAAATCTTTCTTGGACAATAATTAATGTGCATATACAATGAAACTGTATGCATAATCAATTAATGAAAGTATGTAATCGATTAATGCAGAGAGATAGGGAGAAGAAAATCAAATCCTAATTTTTATAATGGTTCGGCCATTGCCTACATCTAGTGTCCTTTCAATCAACCTAAGATTGAAAGCCAATTGCACTATAAAGATCTGAGTTTCTACAACAAGGCTTTTACAGCGACCAATCCTGTCAAAATGTAAACAACCTCTCTAACTAATAACTCTCTATTTTTGCACTTTTATTTGTGTTTAGGAGTCTAGGTTAGCTTTTTTTTCTTCTTAATTGATTAGAAATAGGCTAGTTTTAGGATTGTTCTTTAATTTTGTAGATTAGTAGAATTTTAGTTAAAAATAGGTTTTTAAGTGTATTTTTAGTATTTTTCTATATAAGTAGGAAAATAATTTTTTTTAAGAAAATCTTTTCATAAAAACTTGTTTTTCTTAATTAGGTTTAATTTTTCTTTAATTGTAAGAAATTCTCTTTCTTTGTCTTTAATTGCTAATTGCTCTTTTTGTTCATAGTTGAATTGAAATTCCATGATTAGGCCTATACATTGAAAAACTGGGCTGCTGTTGGGCTGTTGAATCTGCTTTGAAGTAGTTGGGCAAAAGCTTGCTGAGTAGCTTGGTCTACACTATGCATGGGTTGGCTCCAATTAAATGCAACAACAGCGTTTTGATATGGGCAACTGCTGCCTTCTTTGGGGGTCTTATGTCTTGAACTCATTTTGAAAAGGAGGGAAAGTTCTGTGTTAGGGCATGTGCGAGAGAGAAATAGAACCCGAAAAGGGAGTGTTAAGACCTCGGCAAGCGTACCGAATCATTCAAGTAATAAACCGGTAAGTCCGGATATTGTTTCCCAAGAGATTTGTTTAGATTCACTGATTGTTAAAGTTTACAAATTTAGCGATTATTAAACGTATTTTTATAACAAACTTAAGATTAGCATACAGATTTAAAAAGTGGTAAAAACAGTCGAATTTAGGTTCACTGGGGTTGACATTCAAGTTCATCACTCACATAATTTTCGCCTAACACAGTTCCTCAAAATTAAGCATCGACATCCTAGGCGCATACAAGCCTTTGATTCCTCAGATGACAATTTCTGAATCATTCAAACTAAATCACTAATCCCTTACCAAATTCAGTTCTCAGATTTTCCTTAAACACAATGTCACAGATGACTAAAAGTTCCAATCTATGTCTAGAATTGAAGTCCCTTAGTTGTTCTATCCTAGGTCCGCGGTCTCATGCATTTTCCAATGATTTAACCGTTCAATTAGCTCAGATTTCCATCGTAGGCATGAATAATCAAGATAGAACACAAAATTCATACAAGATCATGTATTAATAGATAAATTACAAAGAGTTTCAGAACTTTACTCTCAACCCCAGTGAAATGGAGTTCTAGCTACACATATGCATCTCAAAAGCAATAATTGATGGATTGGATGGTACACAGTGGTGGTTTTGCACCTTGGAAGCACCCATACACGAGCTAGACACGAGCTGCAGCGTTCCCACTGTCTCCCCCCTCTTTCTCTAGTTCAGTTTCGCGATATTTTAAGGGAAGGAACTTAAGTGACTTCTCGCTGGGCGACAGGCTTCCACTCGCTGGGCGAGTGGCTTCTTCTCGCTGGGCGACTAGTATTGGCTCGCTGGGCGACTGGTGCTGGCTCGTTGGGCGAATGGTGCTGGCTCGCTGGGTGACTGGTGTTGGGCGAGTGACGCACTCCAAGTCTTTGATATTATCCAATCCTTATTCTACTTCGATATAAACATACAAAAGCATCAATACACATTTAAACATTCAAAACTATACTTACATCAACATTTATATGCTTTTCATGAGAATAAACACTGAAACTAGTCAAAAGCACAACATTTATAGTGACAATTACAAGTAAAGTTTACACTTATCAAACTCCCCCAAACTTATATATTTTCATGTCCTCATGAAAATAAACAAAAACAAAAGAGCAAACCCAAAAGAGCAGTTGATATTCCATCACATAATCTTTGTCACAAAAGTAAGGATTGTACCTACATCTCCAAATATTCAGATCAAATGTTATAATTTCTATATTAACAAGTTCTTGAATCCATAATGATAAGACAACTATAAAAAGAATAATACAAATATGCTCAATCAGTGTTTATCTCAACCTGCAAGTGTTTACAACTCCAATTCACACTCAGAATGTCATCAACTACTTCATCAACTTTTGCAAGTCATCTCATACACAATTCACACATTCTGATTTAGATCAAAAGGACTTTCTCAGGTTATAACTTGGTTTGGCTAGAAGAAACATGGTTTTACAAAGAAACAAAACAACACTAAAGAAGAGGAGAAGAAGAACATAACAACATTGAAACTTTATTTATCAACTACCTCTTCATTCATCACATAACACATTTTCTGAATTTTTCTCTAACTTGGATATTTTTTTTTATCATTGTTTTTCATCAGTTTAAGACTCAACTGATTATAATTTCCCCCAAACTTAATTTCTACCTATATCTTGACAAATATGTTTCTTATTCTCTTCTTCTAGAGTGTTGGATAAGGTAGATTGTTCTGTAATATGCTCAGGGTTCACAAAAAAAATATATATATAATGCTCAAACAGGATAACAAAGGATGAATATTCATCTGGCCAAGTAGTTAATTTCAAAAACAAAAAACTGCCTTTCTCATTTCTAAACCAGAATGTATCTGTATTAATAAGAATTATGCAAAAACCAAATTCATAGCAATAACAACTTCTCACTTGCTCTCAAAGCTTTCTCAGTACACTCAGTTATTCAACTTCTGGGTCACAATCAATCAGATTCAAGAACAAATCATATATAATAATAACACAAGTTCTAAAACTCAGATTTTGCAATAACAATCTCACAATCATGCCAGTTATCATGGAAAGAATTCAAAACTCATAATCAAACTTCAAACAAACATTTCACAATCAAATCATTGCAAAAACATAATTCAATCCACACAACCAAACAGATTCATATTCAATCCACACAACTAAAAGAACTGAAACCAAAAATTGAGATAGAGTTAGAAAGCTGGGTTGCCTCCTAGTAAGCGCTTGTTTAACATCTTTAGCTTGACACTAAAAAAATCTCTGTGGTTGAGCCACTGGTTTGAAATCATCCTTCATGAATATTATATGCATGCAATAAGAAGGACTTATTCCTTTCAGATCAGAATTTGACCAACCTACATCTCCTTTGTTCACTTTTAAGACTTCAATTAACTTCTCTTCCTCCAGAGTGGATAAAGCATTGCTGATGATCACAGGTTTATTATCATCTTTTTCAAGAAAAACATACTTCAATTGTGAAGGTAACAACTTCAATTCCAACTTCTTTTCTTTTATCTCTTCCTCATTCTTTAATTCTTCAATCTCCACTTCATCAGATGAAATCTCCTTTAAAGCATCTAGATTCTATAGACATTCATCAATTAACTTCTCTTCCTCTGCATGTAAGAATTCACAAGCATCAATAAGAGTTCTTTCAAGAGGTGATGATATATGCATTGTCTTGATGGAAGCTACTCTAGGACATGCAGAAGAAGCTCCAAAACTCAGAGAAGTGGCAGCGGATTGAATGAATTCAGTGGAGTTCTGGATGCACGTAAGGTGTTTGTGAATATGCTGGAGGTGTTTTACAGTGGCTGTTTGGTAGAGTTCTAGCTCAGTAGGCTTTCCAAAGGGGAAAGAAGCTAGAGGAGGTGCTAGATAACAAAGCACAGAGGTGAACTTGAGAGTAATAGCTGGAAATTGGCAGCATTTCTTTACTTCAATTCAAGTTATTCTTACAATGGATTGAGGTTCTCTTTTATAGATGAAGAGAGGCCTTCAAACGTGCCTAACAAGCTACTGGAAATGTAAGAGAGACGTGTTAGAGAAGCTATATTGACTAAGATGCATGTTCCATGTGCACAATATTGAAAACGTGCTCAAAAGAGATGAAACTACACTGTTGCTTTATGTTTCATATATAACATGTGCTTCAAACTTGGACATTGGTGAGTGGCAGTGGCTGCAAGCTTCTTTGGCTGCTTGGTTATGGTTCCAAGCCTTATTATTGTCCTACAAAACAATGTAGATATATTTAGTAAAGTAAACATTCTAAGACTTAGAAAGAAAAGAACTTTTGTTTATTCAACTTCCCTTTCTTAGTCTTAAGTTGATACTTCTTAGGATGGAAAGTCCTTAAAGGGGTTGCCATCATTCCCTCCCTCTTTAAAAACGATTTGTCCTCAAATCGGGAAGAAAGAAAGAAGCACAACTTTGGTTTTTATTTTCCACCTGGATAAAAAATATACCTACAAAAAATAGCAACAATTAGTATGAGGAAAAGGATGTATGCAAAGATAAACAGATAAAATGAAGGCCTTTTGACAAAAATTTTATTAGAAGAAGTATTGGCCTTTAATATTTTTTTGAATTCACTTTGTTTTGAACATTCCCCATGATAAAATGAAGAAACAAAGTGATGTTTTTTAGAAGAAGATTCAAGGTATTTACCTTTTAATGAAGAAGTTAACAACATGCATACCTTTGTGTCCTTCTTCTTTTCTTGAGAAGGTTGCTTGGCCAACCTATTTTCTTGTTTTCTTTCTTTTTCAATTTTTTCTTTGATTATTATCTCATCCTCTTTCACTTGTTCAGGTGTAAGAGGAATTAGTGTGATTTTATTGCCTTTATGGAAGAAAGTTATTTTGTTGGTATAGCCATCATGAGTGGAATTATGATCAAATTGCCATGGCCTACCAAGTAATACATGCCCAGCATCCATTGGAACAACATCACATAAAACATTTTCTTCATAGTTGCCAATGGATATTGGTATGGTTACCTGTGTGTTCACTACGATTTCTTCATCCTCTGTTATCCACTGAAGCTTATAAGGCTTGGGATGAGAAATAGTAGGTAAGGCCAATTTGTTTACCACTCTAGAACTACAACAATTGCAAGAGGAACCACTATCCACAATCAATGAACAAGTGTTTTCAAAGATTTTGCATCTTGTTTTGAATAGGTTTTCCCTTTGTGATTGTTCTAGTTCATGGGTTTGACTTCCAAGAAGTCGTCTTACCAATAATAACTCACCTTCACAAGGTAAGGCTTCTTCCTCGGATATAGAAGTATCTGAGTCACTAGAAGAATCTTCATTTTGACTTTGATGGTCTAAGAGATAAGTAGACCGTTTATGAGGACACTCAGAAGAATAATGTCCTCTCTCTCCACACTTAAAGCATTTGGTCTCTCTACCCCTTGTTTCTTTTGAAGATTCTTTGTGAAAGGTATTTCTTTCTCGCTCTCTCTCTTTTTCTTTACCTCTCACTTTCTCTTTTTCTTGAGGCTTTTCATACCTCTTTGGACTACCCTCCCTCTTAGGATCTGTCCTATAGTCGGAGGTGGTAGGGTAGTTCCTTTTAGTGGAAGCTTTTCTTCTAATTTGTTCTTCCACTCTCACACATAGCTGCACAAAATCATTGAGATATAAATAAGGTAAAAGTTCTACCTTATCTCTTATCTCATAGTTAAGACCGCTTTGGAACCTAGCTATGGTGAATCTCTCTTCCTCTTTTATCCCAGCTCTTAACATGAGTAATTCTAACTTTTGTCGGTATTCCTCAACACTCATGTTTCTTTGTTGAAGTCGATGGAGCTTGTCCATGACTTCTCTAGCATAATAGGTCGGGACATGCCTTTTGTGTAAAGCTGCTTTCAATTCATTCCAATATTGGATGGTGTAGTCGCCATGCATCTTTTGATCTCTTATGATGGATGTCCACCAATAGAGGGCTGCTCCTTGAAAGGTCAAAGTAGCTAAGGTCACTCGCCTCCTATCATCTATGTGGTAGCACTCAAAAATCTGTTCGACCTTCATCTCCCACTCAAAGTATTCTTCTACATTGTCTCTTCCATAGAAAGGTGGAAGGTCAAGTTTAGGTTCCACATGATGGTCTCTATGGTTATGATGACGCCTAGGAGGGCGTTGATAGTGATCATAAGGGTGATAACTAGGGTGATCACTATGTTGGGAATGATCATCATGATCATGGTTTTGCCTATGAGAGTGATCCCCTTGTGAATGCCCTCTTTGAATGAGAGTAAGATTGGCGACCATTTGCCTTAGTTCATGTAACTCAGCCTTGGTTCTATTGAGCTCTTCTCTCAACTCTATGTTGTCTTGATCATGATTGGTGTTACCTTGAACACTAGAGTGACTCATGCTTGTGAAGTAGAGAAAGTGTTTTCACAAAATTTGAAAGCCTTGCACAAGTATGAATCAAAACTTTTGGAAAAGAGGATTTGTTTGTATTTGGTGAATGACTTCTATAGAGATTCTAAAGGTGAAGAAACCGAATAGCTCCCAGGAAGGAGAGGTGAGTCACAACGGACAAGCTTAGAAACCTTGTCCTTCCTTAGCCAGAGTGTCTCCTGACGTTTCTGACCCAAGTTTCTAGATAGAAGTCTTTCAAAACCTTTTGGAATGTAACGATGTTATGTCCCTAATAAACCAAACGAAGGTTTGTCGATATGTTAGCGCACCTAGCTATCACGGAGACGTAGAACACAAATAGTCAATAAGCAAAAGACAGGAAGTATGAAATGAATGGAAAAAGAAAAACGGCCCTAAGTGAAAGTGCAAATGACACTTGGAGCCACTTGACACACTTCCACACTAAGATGCGCAACTAAACTACTACAATGTTTAATGGAGTACTTGGAATTGCTTGATAAGCATTTTCCCAAGTAACCCAAGTTTCAAAAGCAAAGAAGAATTTACTACAAAGGTTCCGTGATAGAAAGGCAAAATTACAATGAAATGTAGAACTACTTAAACAAAGCCAAGTGTGGCAGCAACAACTAAATAAATGAGCTAAAATGTAAATTTAAAGTGGTGTTTTTCTGCTGCAAGGAAGTGCTGGACAGCCAATGGAAATTGCTCTTGAAGTCCACTTGAAGCAATGTTAGCAAGACCTCCACTCCTTAAGATGCTACCCCTTTGATAAGGCCTAGCTGGATGTTAAAACTCCACCACCAAATGATATTCAAGCACACCAAAAATCACAAAACCCATGAGTGATGAAATGCAAGGTGCATCCAATTTAAATGCAGAATTAATATGACAGGAGATATGGAAGTCAAGAAAAGGAGATTTCTAAACACTTTGGGCTGGAATAAAGGCTAGCACACAAAAGGTACCTAAGATAGGGTCTAGAACAGATTAGAAAAGCAACAAAAAACTCAAAACAAAGAGAAAATTCAAGTGCAGTGAAAGTGTTTGATGAAAATGCCAAACTGTTTGACAAAATGCCACAAAGAACAGTAGATTTTGGTGTTTTCTGGTTTTGGATTCGTGAACACTGGATTGTAGGGGGTTATGTGCTTTTTGATGCTTTGAATTCACTTATATAATGATTCAAAAATGGTTGTAACAGAATCCCCTAGCTTTTGCCAATCCAAATTTCAAATTGAAACTTTTAAAGTATAGAAAACAACAAAGAAATGCATACTTCACCAAAAATGTGGCTGGAAAATTGGAACAGCAGTGTGCAAAACAAATGGAAGTGTATCAAAGGCTCCAATGATATGTCAAACAAGTTTATCTTAGCAATTTTGATGTGTACAAACACTTAGACAGCAAAGAATCACACTGCAGCAGAAATTCACTAGTTCACTTCCAAATTTAGGTAAAATTGATAGTTTAGGAAGTGATTTTTCATATCAGCTCAAATTTGACCAAATGAACAGTGCACAAAGTTTTAAAATGGTAAAATAAACTTGCTCAAATGGTAAGAATGCACCAAAATAATTAGATTCATCAAAACACAATAGCAGTTGGTAAAAGTGCAGAAAAATGCACTAAAACTGCATCAGATTTTGAGAAAGCAGTGGAGTCAAAGCTGGATGGCTCAATCAAAGACTCAAAGAATTCCTAATGCACTAGATCTAGCTTCAGAATTGTGCTAGGGAAATAGAAGATATCCTAATACACACAATGACAGCAGCACGGTGCAAAGCTGGATTAAACAGTACAGAAACCAAACTTTCACACAACTCAAACACTCATTTTTGAATTAAACACTGAACAACAGTTAAAATCATTTAAGAACTGGTCAAACACATAATCAAACTTGTGCAAAGCTGCAGAAACTGAAAATCTGGACAGACATGGTTTATTACATGTTAAACCAGAAATTGAGTTTGGAAACACTAACAGCACAAGCTACTGGACTTTAAGCAACTCAACTACTCTTTTTGAGATTCAGTGGTGAATTATGATTGCTAACACTTGAAACATGTATAAATGCATCAAATAAACTTGTCTCAAGCATTAGAATCAATGAATCTGGACAGACACAGTGTGCACATTATCAAACCAAAAGTGACGTTTTATGCAGAATTTGAATCAGATTTGGATGAACTTAACCATTCATTTTGCAATTCTGTGATGAATATGAGTTGCAATCACTTTGGAAAATTTCAAAAACAATAGACAAACGTGCACAATGCTTGAAACAACAAGAAATCTGGACAACAAGAGATTACACTAAATACATCCAGAAATCACGTTTTATGCAGAATTTCAAAACAGAATGAACTGTTTTGTCAATGCTTTAGCTCATATGATCAAAGCTAGACAATGTCTTGTTGCTTTATATAATCAAGGAAGAGCTATCACTGCACTGGACACACTTAAAAACAGAAAAAATAATGCTGGAACAGAAGCAAATACTAGACAGAATTAAAACTGCAGTAAATTCTGCACATGACTGGACAAAACAGAAAATGAGGATTAAGCTGGATTCAAACTAAAATAAAGAAATGCACCGATTAAAACGATGGAAGAATACTAAGGAACACGTGAATGCACGCAAACATCCACAGAAACAAAAAAAATTGGAATCAAACAGAAGTGCAAACAGAGAATACGAACTGCACAACACGGAAGTAAGAAAATTAAAGGAAAGAGCAACTTAGCTCTTGACGAAAAGCGTGGACGACTGGCTCTGGATGCCAAATGATGGAAGATACACTAGGACATGCAGAAGAAGCTCCAAAACTCAGAGAAGTGGCAGCGGATTGAATGAATTCAGTGGAGTTCTGGATGCACGTAAGGTGTTTGTGAATATGCTGGAGGTGTTTTACAGTGGCTGTTTGGTAGAGTTCTAGCTCAGTAGGCTTTCCAAAGGGGAAAGAAGCTAGAGGAGGTGCTAGATAACAAAGCACAGAGGTGAACTTGAGAGTAATAGCTGGAAATTGGCAGCATTTCTTTACTTCAATTCAAGTTATTCTTACAATGGATTGAGGTTCTCTTTTATAGATGAAGAGAGGCCTTCAAACGTGCCTAACAAGCTACTGGAAATGTAAGAGAGACGTGTTGGAGAAGCTATATTGACTAAGATGCATGTTCCATGTGCACAATATTGAAAACGTGCTCAAAAGAGATGAAACTACACTGTTGCTTTATGTTTCATATATAACATGTGCTTCAAACTTGGACATTGGTGAGTGGCAGCGGCTGCAAGCTTCTTTGGCTGCTTGGTTATGGTTCCAAGCCTTATTATTGTCCTACAAAACAATGTAGATATATTTAGTAAAGTAAACATTCTAAGACTTAGAAAGAAAAGAACTTTTGTTTATTCAACTTCCCTTTCTTAGTCTTAAGTTGATACTTCTTAGGATGGAAAGTCCTTAAAGGGGTTGCCATCACGTCTTCTGTGTAATCATGCAGACTTCCTCAAGTTCATCAGTTTGAAAACACGTATCTTCATCATTTAGGTGAGACATTGCTTCAAAAACATTGAAATTTACTTCTTCATTCTCAACTCTCACTTTAAGCTTCCCATCATCAACATCAATTAACACTCGAGCGGTCTTCATGAATGGCCTTCCCAGAATCAAAGGAATTTCTGTATCTTCTTCCATTTCCATGATAACAAAATCCCTTGGAAATAAGAATTTGTCTACCTTTACCAAAACATCTTCTGCTACTCCATGCGGATATTTGATCGATCTATTTGCCAATTGTAGAGTCATGCGTGTGGGCTTCAACTCTAATTCTCCAATCTTTTTAAACATTGATAGAGGCATAAGATTGATGCTGGCTCCAAGATCAATTAACGCCTTCCCAATAGCCAGTTTACCAATGGTGCATGGAATTGTAAAACTGGTTGGATCTTTAAATTTTGGTGGGAGCAACTTTTGAATGATAGCACTGCACTGGCCCTGTACTTCTATAATTTCTTCCTCAATATACTTTTTCTTCTTTGTGAGCAAATCTTTCATGAATTTCGAATAAGAAGGTATTTGTTTCAGTGCTTCTGAGAATGGCATCTTGATTTCCAACTTTTTGAAAATATCAATGAAACTCTTGAACTGTCTTTCCTTCTTCTTTCCAGAGAAAACCTTTGGATATGGAAGAGGTTTCTCATACACCTGATCTTTCTTTTTCTCTCCCTCACTCTCTTTTTCACTTTCTCTATCCTCTTTCTCTTTTTCTTTATCTCCCTGTTTACTCATCTCATCTTTTTCTTCACTCATTTTTTTCTCATTCTCTCTTTCTTCTAGAATTCTTCCTGATCTTGTAGTAATAACTTTACATTCTTCCTTTGGATTTACTTCAGTGTTTGCCACAAATTTCTTCTCTGGTTTTTCTTCCAACTTTTTAGCTAATTGACCCACCTAAATCTCCAAATTCCGAAGTGAGGCTTCTGTACTTTTATGGTTGAAAATTGATACCTGCATAAACTGCTGAAGAGTTTCTTCCAGTTTTGAAGTTCTTCTGTCAGAGTAGGTTGTTGCTGAAAGTTCTGTGGAGGTGGTATGTTGAACGGAACAGCTTGTCCCATATTCGAATGAGGTCTCCATCCTTGATTAAAGCTTTGACCTTGATCATAATTCGTCTAAAGACCTTGATTTCCCATATAATTTACTTCTTCATGAGACATGCCTTGCACTATACATTGACTTTGTTTGAGATTTCAGCCCTCCAAGAAACAGATTTAGTAGTGTAGGCTCATCAAATCCATGAGTAGGGGTTTTTCTCAGTAGGCCTTTGAATCTATCCCATGCTTGACCTAGAGTTTCATCAACATCTTGTTGAAAAGAAGAGATCTCCAGCTTTCCTTTATTGACTTTGGACTGAGGAAAAAACTTATTCAGAAATTTAGCAACTACATCATCCCAGATTGTCAGACTATTCTCTGGAAAGGAATTCAGCCACATTTTTGCATTACCAGCCAATGAGAATGGAAATAAGCTGAGTCGGATTGCTTCATCTGGAACCTAGTGAATCCTCACTGTATTACAGATCTCCATGAAAGTAGCCAAGTGAGTGTATGGATTCTCGTGAGATAATCCATGAAACTGATTGTTCTGCAGCAGATGAATAAGAGTTGGCTTCATCTCCATGTTAGCAGCATTCACCACTGGTCTTACAATACTATTGAAGTGCAGAGGTCCTGAGAAAGTATTATAATCTGCAAGAGTACGTCTTCCTTGCCCAGAACCTTCTCCAGTACGATTATCTTCCATTTCTTCTTTTTCTTGACCAGATGAAGAGTCCAGAATTTCTTCAGAAATAACAGAGGCTTCTCTGGATTCTCTACTATGTCTCCTCCTTCTATTGTTGTTCTTTCGAGCAGTTCTTTCAATTTCCGGATCAAAAAGTAGATTTTCAACCTGTTCTCTGCTTCAATACAAAACACAAACTAAAATGACACAATTTCTACAGATGATAACAATTATGCACAAAAATTCAAATATGATCACAATAAACACTTAAACAAAAGATAGCTAAAATCAACTAAACCATATAAACAACACACAATCAACAAAGACAAAAACAAATCCTCGGCAACGGCGCCAAAAACTTGTTAAGACCTCGGTAAGCATACCGAATCATTCAAGTAATAAATCGGTAAGTCCGGATATCGTTTCCCAAGAGATTTGTTTAGATTCACTGATTGTTAAAGTTTACAAATTTAGCGATTATTAAACGTATTTTTATAACAAACTTAAGATTAGCATACAGATTTAAAAAGTGGTAAAAACAGTCGAATTTAGGTTCACTGGGGTTGACATTCAAGTTCATCACTCACATAATTTTCTCCTAACACAGTTCCTCAAAATTAAGCATCGACATCCTAGGCGTATACAAGCCTATGATTCCTCAGATGACAATTTCCGAATCATTCAAACTAAATCACTAATCCCTTACCAAATTCAGTTCTCAGATTTGCCTTAAACACAATGTCACAGATGACTAATAGTTCCAATCTATGTCTAGAATTGAAATCCCTTAGTTGTTCTATCCTAGGTTCGCGGTCTCATGCATTTTCCAATGATTTAACCATTGAATTAGCTCAGATTTCCATCGTAGGCATGAATAATCAAGATAGAACACAAAATTCATACAAGATCATGTATTAATAGATAAATTACAAAGAGTTTCAGAACTTTACTCTCAACCCCAGTGAAATGGAGTTCTAGCTACACATATGCATCTCAAAAGCAATAATTGATGGATTGGATGGTACAAAGTGGTAGTTTTGCACCTTGGAAGCACCCATACACGAGCTAGACACGAGCTGGAACGTTCCCACTGTCTCCCCCCTCTTTCTCTGGTTCAGTTTCGTGATATTTTAAGGGAAGGAACTTAAGTGACTTCTCGCTGGGCGACAAGCTTCCACTCGCTGGGCGAGTGGCTTCTTCTCACTGGGCGACTGGTACTGGCTCGCTGGGCGACTGGTGCTGGCTCGCTGGGCGACTGGTGTTGGCTCGCTAGGTGACTGGTGTTGGGCGAGTGACGCACTCCAAGTCATTGGTATTATCCAATCCTTATTCTACTTCGATATAAACATACAAAAGCATCAATACACATTTAAACATTCAAAACTATACTTACATCAACATTTATATACTTTTCATGAGAATAAACACTGAAACTACTCAAAAGCACAACATTTATAGTGACAAATACAAGTAAAGTTTACACTTATCAAGGAGACAAGAGACAAAGAGAGGAGCGGACTTGCTCGGTGAAAAAGAGTTGACCGGAGCTGCCACATGGATAAGATCGACGGTTAGAGTAAAGCAAGGATGCAAGGGGAAGGCTGGTCGTCCGATTGAGAAGTGGGAAGCGTCGCGAGCAAGTTTCCTCTTTTTCCTCTTTCATTTTCTCTTTTCTTTTCTTCTTTGAACCTATAAAAGGGCATGTAGAAACACTTTTCATACTCTGCAATACGCTCTTTAGATTAGGATTTTTGTGCTTTTGTGGAAGTAGGGTTCTTGGCTACTGGATTTCACCTTGGAGCTCGCGGGAGTGACAGTTGCGAGTGGTTTGGTGAGTCCGGTAATGTGTAATTTCTTTCTCATGTTAATAAAGTTCAGTTCTGTGTTTTTGTTCTATTCTTGTTTGCGTTTCGATTTTGTTCTTTGCTTTTGATTTTTGTAATTGTATTATTTTGAGAAATTGATTTGGACTCTAGAGCTCTGCATTCTTTAATTTCTTTTTGGAATTAAATGACTCCACAGTGAGCATTCTTTATCGAGATGTCTTCTCAAGTTAGAGATGAGTCCAATGCATAAAAATTGATTCAAATTTGTGTTTCTTTTATCATAAAAATTTCTTTAGTCAGAATGTCTTTAAGTGTAATTGAAAGTTTATCCTCAATCATTTGCACATTTAAATTTTGTTAGTGAATTTTATATTGATGAATAGGCAAATGAACATTGGTAGGACAAATTAGTGGAATGAGGTAAATTAGGTTTAGAAATACGACCTAGAATATCCTGTATTGGGATTCAACTTCACAGGATGTCTTCCTGAGAACTCTAAGCAATCTTTTATTCACTCCAATGTACATTCACCTATGAAATCATTTCTGTTTTTGAGTTTGTTATTTTGCTTTTGATTAGTTAGAATTTAGGTATTGATTTTGTTTTGTTTTGATTATGAATTCTGCTTTTATTTGCTTTTTGGTGATATATAGATTAGGATAGAGTTGATTTTTGGTGCTGATTTACATTCTCTGTAAGTTAAGGATTTTATATTTTGATTACAATTGTGTTTTAAATTTAGATGTTAAATTATTTGTTTTACCTTAGGTTATATGTGTTTTATATTGTTTAGTTTGTTACTGTTGTGATTTAGTGTTCAGATTTCATTTGTTCATTTCAATTTCCATGCACATATGTTTCTTTTGTTTTAGCTCCTGTTTTGATTTGTATGCATAGTTAGGCTTAATCTTTTCATTATTTAGTGTAGGTTTTATTTCTTTACATTTTATTTCCTTATTTTTCGTTTATACAGTTTATATATTATATTTTTAATTATTTCCTTTTCATTTCATTATTTTTAATTTCCCCACCTTGTCTTTTAGTTAGTAAATAGAAAATAAAAGCAAGAATTAACTTTACACTTTAAACTTAATTGTACCGAGTCCAAGGATTGATACCTAGATTGTCCCTATACTTCATTAGTGGGGAAACTTAGTTTGTTCTCATTTTGTGCAACAAAAATCGAGTTTAACACTAACTCACTAATCTAATATAGCCAATACAAAAAACCTGCAGCAAGAACAATCTTCTCCTACAGTCACCCCTTTGAGAACCCTCTCAAAGTATAAATAACTTCTCGTTCTTCTTCCTGGCCACACGCACAAGGAACCACAAATTAAATATTGTGAATCTTCTTCTCTTGATAAAACAACAAGCACTTCAGTTGTGAAGAACGATCAACCTCTTTAATCCAGTCAAGTTTGCCTCTCACGAAATCTTCAAGAATAGTAAATCACTTGTTTCTTGGAGCTTTGGATTACCTTTCTAAAAATTCTCAAACGAATATGAATCAGATATGAAAATGTAAATCTCAATTGTCTTACAGAAATTCAATCAATGCGTTAATATATAGTGTAAGTGAATCCCGACACAATTTAATCGATGAGCCAACTTATTCAATCAGTTACATTTCACAGGTATAACAAAATTACAACTAACTTGGCTCCTTAATTCAATGACCTTAATTAATTATCACAACACTGTAATCAATTAAGTCATGCAGATATGCTTTTGTCCATGTGGTTTTTTTTTTATTTCAAAACATATATTGTGCATACACAAATATGATCACTTTGCAAAAACATTAGTATGCTTCAATCAATACAATATATGAAATGTATGTCAAATGTGACAATCACAATATGTGTATATATTTCATAATAAGCATAAACAGTGTTGTCATCATCAGACACATATGTTTTTATTAATAATGTGTTGTGATAATCAAAATCCAACATCACAGGGATTGGGTTTAGCTATCATAGTGCTTCTCCTATCAACACTAAGGAACAAGTCTAAATGTTTAAAGTACCTAAAACTCAAAATGACACAACTTAAAACCTTAAAAAAGTGTACTAAAAAGTACCTAAATTTGAAACTGACCTAAAGTAGGCTAAGAATATGTGTTCTTCATATCGTAACAAGTTTAAACTTGTTAAATGAAGCTAAGGAACAAGTCTAAATGGTTAAAGTACCTAAAACTCAAAATGACACTAGTTAAAACCTTAAAAAGTGTACTAAAAAGTACCTACATTCGAAATTAACCTAAAGTAGGCTAAGAATATGTGGTCTTCATATCCTAATAGGTTTAAACTTGTTAAATGAAGCTAAGGAACAAGTCTAAATGAAGCTAAGGATGACTCTTATTGCATACCTATGATAGTAGTATCAAATTGCCTTCCATGTTCAACTTAAGTAGTAATAGGTTTATTACTTATGTCACATGGAGTGTTGTTGTTTTGGCTAAGTTTTTGTTTGTTTGGCTTGTCACAAAACATGACCCATTTTCCCAATCATTATGGATGGATGTACGACCGTTGTTATAGCGAAAGGAGAGGTTGGAAGGAAGCTTTTGTTCTCGGAGTCGATGCATTTGTGGAGACAACTCGACGATATCAATATTATGCTCTTGATGGAGGGATTCGATGCCCATGCATCAAGTTTGAATGTACAAGGATTTTGAAAGATAAAGTCCTCAAAGTTCACCTATACCAAAAAGGTTTCATGCCAAATTACAGGGTTTGGACATTTCATGTTGAAGAAATGCCTTCTACCTCCACTGCTCATGAAAAATGGCCTACATCAGGTTCGAATACTATTATACATACATCTTAGATAGATCAATTTACCTATATGCAAGAGATGGTCGACTATGCTCTTCGTCGACATGCTGAACAAGAAGCTGACGATAGTCCTGATGAAAAGTCTCAAAATGAAAGCACTCAGAGGTTTTACAATCTCTTGGTTGAGGCAAACCAACCTGTATTTGAAGGTGTTAGCAAAATGATGAAGATGAAGTTTTGATGATGTCCAAATCAAGTCAAGAAATCAAGATTCAAGATGTTATGAAGACTTGTATTGCTATGGAAAGCTTTTGTAATAATTATAGTTTAGTGTCAAGGACTTAGATTAGAAAAAGAAAAGTGTTTTGTAAAATTACTGTAGCACATTACTGTAGCAAATGACTGTAGCAATGTACTGTAGCAAAACACTGTAGCTAATCGATTAACAAGGGCTGTTAATCGATTAGCGCTAATCGATTAGCATGGGCTGTTAATCGATTAGCAAAGTTTCCGTTTGAAAAACTAGCCGTTTTTAGAGCCGTTGGACTATCCGTTGGAGCGTTAATCGATTAGCAACTTATGATAATCGATTAACACAGTGAGAAAGGCTGAAAACGAAAAATGGAAGAGTCTTTGGATGAGTCTATAAATAGACTCTCATTTCCTCTCAAGAACAAACAAGAGACACAGAAACTCTTCCCTTGTGCTCAAATACTCAGAAATTCTTGAGACTTGTGTGTTCTGGTTCGGCTTGTGAAAATCTTGTCTGTGGAGCTGGTGAAGTGCTGCTACGGTGACAGAGGAAATAGCCGGTTCATCCTTGGTGTGTCTAAGGAGGTGTTCGGAAGAGAATCATCCTTCGTGAAGTATTCGGAGAAGGTGTTCATCCTTTGTGAAGACTCAAAGGAGGTGTAGTTTCATCTCTTGTGGTATCAAGAGAGGTGGTTTCTAAACTCTTACAAATTGTTTCTTTGTGATTGTAATTTGTAATTGTTTTGTGTGAGTAGTAAATTGTTTATCTTGTTTTGAGATAAGCGACTGGACGTAGGATTGGTAAGATCCGAACCAGGATAAAATCATCTGTGCAAATTTCTCTCAACCTTACTCTCGCTTTATTTGTCTTTATTAATTGCTAAGTAAGTTTAATTGAGTAGAAATTAAAAGGCACACGTTAGTATTAAAAACCCCTCTTGGTTTGTTATTCCACGCTAACCATTCCGCTGCAGCCGCTTTGACAGAAGGTTCATCTGAGTCAAAATTGTCAGTGTGCATTAGACTCATGGCTGGTAAATCTAATTGGAACGTTCCCAATCAAGCATTGAAATTCTTTACTAAATTGGTGTTAGATCTGACACCACCAAACAATTCTTTGCCGAAGAATTATTATGAAGCCAAAAATGTGTTTCAAAGCTGGGATTGGAAGTGAAGAAAATTGATTCTTTTGTGAATGAATGTATGCTTTTCTATGACAACGACAATGGCAAAAATGATGCATCGTTGGTGGAATGCAAGTTTTGTGGCCATCCTCGATTTCAAACATTGCATCCATGAAGGAGGCAAAAGAAACCAATTCCATTAAAGTCCATGTTCTACTTGCCGATTATTTCAAGATTACAAAGAATGTTCGTTTCAATGCAAACAGCAGAACACATGACATGGCATGATGGTAAAAAAACTGAAGGAGTGTTGCGTCATCCTTCTGACGGTGAAGCTTGGAAGAACTTCAAATATAAACATCCATCCTTTGCTAGTGATGCTCGTAACGTGCGACTTGGTCTATGTTCGGATGGGTTTACTCCGTACATTCAAGTGTCTGCATCACCATATTCATGTTGGTAGGTGATTGTTACCCCATACAATCTTCCACTTGAGATGTGTACGACAAAGCCCAACATGTTTTTAACGTATATAATACCAGGACCATTTAATCCTAAATCAGCGATTGATGTTTATTTAGAGCCTTTGATTGATGATTTGAAGAAGCTGTGGAGAGGTATTTGGACGTACGATGTTTCAAGGAAGCAAAATTTTCTTATGAGGGAAACTTTGATATGGACTATTAATGACTTTCCAACGTATGGCATGTTATCTGGTTGGAGCACACATGCTCGATTAGCTTGTCCGCATTGCATGGAACACACAAAGCCATTCTTATTGACTTATGGTCAAAACATTTGTTGGTTTGATTGCCACAAAAGGTTCTTGCCCATTGATCACATGTTTATGAGGAACAAAAAGGCTTTTCGCAAAGGACAACTCGAAACAGATATGCCATATCCTAGGCTTAATCCATCTCAAGTTTGGAGAAGAGTGAAACATTTTCAAAAAGTCACTAAAAGTTGTATCAATAGGATTGAAGGCTAGGGAGAGTGGCATAACTGGACCAAGAGAAGCATTTTTTGGGATCTTCTCTATTGGAAGGATAACTTGCTGAGACATCACCTGGATGTCATGCATATAGAAAAGAATTTCTTTGACAACATCTTCAACACAGTCATGAATGTCAGTGCCAAGACGAAAGATAATGAAAAGGCAAGGAAAGATTTACCTTTGTATTGTGCAGGAAGAGACTTAGAGTTGAAGGCCAAAGATAATGGTAGGTTGCTGAAGCCAAAGGCAAATTACACTTTATCAAAAGACGAGGCCAAAATAATTTGTAGATGGATAAAGGAGCTTAGAATGCCAGATGAATATTCTTCAAACTTGGCCCGATGTGCTAATATTGATTAGGGTAGTATCCAAGGGTTGAAGAGTCATGATTGCCATGTCTTTATGGAGACTCTAATCCCTGTTGCATTTAGCTGTTTGCCCATGCACGTGTTAAATCTACTAATAAAAATCATTCATTTCTTCAAGTATTTGTGCGCCATGGCGCTCAAGGCAGATTCCCTCAGAAAGTTGGAGGAAAATATTCCAATTATTCTTTGCAAATTGGAAAGAATATTCCCTCCTGCATTCTTTGATTCCATGGAACATCTTCCAATTCATCTTGCATATGAAGCATGGCTTGGTGGTCCAGTGCAATATACGTGGATGTATCCATTTGAAAGGTTCATGGGAGAGTCAAAACGTTCTGTAAAAAATAAAGCCAGAGTGGAAGGATCAATTTGTGCATCTTACTTGCATTGTGTGACAACGTACTTTTGTTCTCATTATTTCAAGAACTTCATGTTGTCGCCGATCAATGTTAGGAATGAAACACAATTGCAATCTACCACATCTCATTCAACTTTGTCACTATTTTGACAAGTGGGTCGTCACGTAGGCAAAAAGTTTACTCATTGGTTATGTGATGCTGAATTCAACTTTGCTCACGTCCATGTCTTAATTAATTGCCTTGAAGTTAAGGTGTACCTTGAGTATATTCTCATCCCATTCCTAGGTTGTTAATCATAAAATTTTCATAGTCACTAATTGTGTTCATTTTATACAGCTCGTTTGTTGTGGCTATGCAAGTTCCGTAAGGGAGTTCTTCTGCTATAATACACTCACAGTTCCCTCAATGGTTTATATATAAAGTATGAATATCCTTTTCATAATTTTAAAAACAATTGTTGTGACATTGTAGCTTAATTTTTCTTCACTTCTTTGTAGGTTCATGTTGATAGGGGGAGCTATGTGAAAGCTAAACCCATATATTCCATATGTGTTTTTGATGATGACAACATAAATGTTTTTATAGTTAATTGCACACATTACACGAAATTGTTGTTTGTATATTTGCTTGTGCTTGAACTATATGTTATGTATATTCATTGTGATTAAATTTGTGATTGTATCTATGATATGCATATTCATTATTTAAGAATGAATCTTTGAATATCTTGTTTTTGATGAACATTGTATAATGGACAATTTTATTGATTGACATTAAGGATCTGTTTTATAGTTATCTTGCACAAAATGGCATAACAAATGTTTGATATTATTGATGTGTGTGCTTGATACATTTATTAGTGATTGGAAAAAGGTTTACATGTTTAAACAGATTAAAAATGTATTTCTGGTATAACTTAATCTGTTAAATTGTTTCAGATTTCTTGTATGGTTTATTGGAGGCAAACTGTTCTAACATAATTTGATATACAATGTGTATAACTGATTAAGTAAGAAAGTTATCCAATACATGTTTTGAAAAGAGTGAAGATCTGATTACATGTTTTCTAAAGAGTGAAAATCTGTTTTAAAAGAAGTTTGAAATTGAATATTTGCTTAAGTCTTGGATACAACCGACTACATGAGTTGTATAATCGGTTAAGTCATTTTGAAATGATGAATTCAATTTCTATCAATTCAATTTGTTATAACGGTCATATTGCATTTATTTTTGGTTGTTAAGAAGTGTTTAATCGACTGCATTCACTATATAATCGATTAAAAGTCGAATTTTGAAATGCTTTAAAAAACTGCTAAACTAGCAGGAAAAACGTAGTCGATTACATTAATAGCATAATCGATTAAATTACGTCAGGATTTTGAAAATCCTATGATTAACTGTCTTGCACGTTGTTTCAAAGTAGTCTTTGAACATTCAATTTCATAACTAACATCTTGGTTGAGTTTTGATTACTCACCGCCAAACAAGGCTACCTCAAATCCGCCAGTCCATCCCAAGCCTGGGGACTCCACGGTCTTCGATCACCTCCGATCGCGGCTTCCGTCGGCGACAACCTCATGATCGGCCGTTCCGTAGTGCGATTGATTCTAGGGTTTTTTGGGGTAAAAAGGGATTTGATAGAAAGAGGCGAGAAGAAGACTTTTTGTCACCATTTCATCACCGAGGCCGCAACTTTTAATCCAGATATGGTCAGCATTTTATATTTTTATGCAGGAACTGGCAACGTTGTGAACCTGGTCATAAATCCTACTCCGAAACATTTAGCCATCATAAGTTTATTTTATTCTTTGCTGAGTAATCTAGTATTTTAATATATTATTCAAGCTTTATCAGTACTCACCATGCCATCTTGATAAAGCAATTTCACATACGGGTCACTTGGAGCGTCCTCGGTTTCTGTGAAACTTTTCTTGATAAGGAGAAAATAATTTTCAGAGCATAAGGCGTTGAACGTGAATGCCTGTTGCAACTTATGAAGGATACGTTCAACGTACCGCTATAATACACAGTTTTAAAAGTGCCATCGATCACCCTCACGTTCGGCCATTTTACGTTCGGCCACTCGACCCCCACCGTTCGGCCACCCGTGGCCACAAGCGCTCCAGCATTCGGCCATTCGGCCTCACTAATGTTCGGCCACTCAGCCTCTAACGTTCGACCACCCGTGGCCTCAAGCGTTCCAACATTCGGCCATTCGGCCTCACTGATGTTCGGCCACTCGGCCTCCACGGCTCGGCCATCCGTGGCCAAGAGCGCTCCAGCATTCGGCCATTCGGCCTCACTGATGTTCGGTCATTCGGCCTCACTGATGTTCGGCCATTCGGCCTCACTAATGTTCGGCCACTCGGCCTCCACCGTTCGGCCACCCGTGGCCTCAAGCGTTCCAACATTTGGCCATTCGGCCTCACTGACGTTCGGCCACTCGGCCTCTACCGCTCGGCCACCCGTGGCCTCAAGCATTCCAGCATTCGGCCTTTCGGCCTCTACCGCTCGGCCATCCGTGGCCACAAGCGTTCCAGCACTCGGCCGTTCGGCCTCACATGTTGTCGTTCCTTCGACCTCATACGTTCGGCCTTTCGGGGCTTCAAGTATTCAAGCATTCGGCCATTCAGCCTCATTGATGTTCAGCCATTCGGCCTCACTGATGTTCGGCCACTCGGCCTCCACCGTTCGGCCACCCGTGGCCTCGAGCGTTCCAGCATTCGGCCTTTCGGCCATCCGTGGCCACAAGCGTTCCAGCACTCGGCCATTCGGCCTCACATGTTGTCGTTCCTTCGGCCTCAAACGTTCGGCCTTTCGGGGCCTCAAGTGTTCAAGCATTCGGCCATTCGGCCTCACTGATGTTCGCCCACTCGGCCTCCACCGTTCGGCCACCCGTGGCCTCAAGCGCTCCAACATTCGGCCATTCGGCCTCACTGATGTTCGGCCATTCGGCCTCACTAACGTTCGGCCACTCAGCCTCTACCGCTCGACTACCCATGGCCTCAAGCGTTCCAGCATTCAGCCTTTCGGCCTCTACCATTCGGCCATCCATGGCCACAAGCGTTCCAAAATTAGGCATTCGGTTTCACTAACGTTCGGCCACTCGACCTCTACCGCTCGGCCACCCGTGGCCTCAAGAATTCCAGTATTCGGCCATTCGGCCTCACTGACGTTCGACCACTCAGCCTTTACCGCTCGGCCATACATGGCCTCATGTGTTCAAACATTCAACGTTCGGCCTTTTGCGGCCTCAAGCTTTCCAGCTTTTGGCCGTTTGGCTTCACATGTGTTTGGTCCTTCGACCTTCACCGCTCGGTCGTACTCGGACTTAGCGTTTGGCCTGATAGTGTAGGATTTAATAACGTCCGTCCAAACAGTGTTCGGCCTGGTGTTTGGTAATTAGCGTTCGTCCTATGGTGTTAATAGCGTTCGTCCATTAGCGTTCGGTGAACAGTGCTCGTCAAAATAGTATTCCGCAAATGTTGGGTTTTAAGTTCATTTTTCTCTTAAATTGAATTATGTGTAAAATGTTTGGAAAATATATACTGTGACGTGATGTATGTGAATGCATGAGATATACTAAATTACTGGGATATTATAATCGTGAATGTGAATAATGAATTTGAGTATGATTTGGACATCTCGGGGAGAGATGGACGAAAGTGTTATGTGGGGTGTTGTTGTTGTTCTGTATAACTGTAGTGAACTTTGTATTTTGGTCTGTCTATCCCTACACTCAAAGCATTGTTCATACTCAAGTAGAGAAGAACAATGTAAGTGGTGAGAGTAGAGGGAGGTCCTCGTCTATAGTCTTTGAATTTAGACATAGACAGATTGGGGGATTCACCTTGCTAGTGTTGGAGAAAGACCAGCTGAACTATGCAAGTGCAAAGACGACTGATAGTTCGACAGTTATACAAAATCCGGATGAGTCGTGTGTGTGGAATTACCTTGCATAGTGTTGGGGAGTGCCAGCTGAACTATGTGAGTGTAAAATGAATCGTGTGTGTGGATTTACTTTGCATAGTGTTGGGGAGTCCCAGTAGACTATGCAAGTGTAAAGATGTGTGGGTTGTGGTTTAACGAGTATGTTTTAATTATTCCTTTATATGTATCTATGTATGATGACATGAATTAACTGTGATATATGTATAACATGCTTTTTATATCTAGCTCACCCTTGCATTGTTTTCGTTATATGCTGTTTGGGTATGTTTCTTTGGCGATGATCATCCACTTGGATGGGAGCAGATGTTGTCGCGGAGTTTCCCTTGGAGCAAGAGCTGGAGGTTGCTGATGTTGTGGAGTAGTCTTCTTAGAGTTTCCTGATTAAACACTTGTAGTGTTTAATCCTTTCAACTGTTCAAGTTTAAATTTTCAATTTCTGTTATTTCTGAATGACTGTAATTTCATATTTAATTACACGTCATACTCCGACTGTTCTCTATATTTGGATGTTAACGTCTTCATTATATAATATTGGTTATTATATAATCGGGATGTTACATTAATGGTATCAGAGCAGTTCTTTCCTTAGAAACCTGTAGGTTTTTGGTGTGATTCGTTTGTGATTGTGTACTCTGGTCTCGTGTTGGAAGTTGTGTTGGTTTCAGTCAGGCTAATGGTCTTTCCTCTCTGTGTGAACAGAAGATGGCACCTAGACTTTCTCTTTCCCCTTGAACCGTGCAGTCTGAATCTAATGGAACGCTGGAATCTTTACTTCACGCATTACAACAACAAAATGTTGCATTGGTGCAGCCAAAGACCATTGCGTTACATAATCTAGAAGTCGCAAGGGTATCCGCCGAGAACGCGAGAGTGGCCTTTTAGAACATTCAAAAGCAATTCATTGAAGTGTTAACTAGTGGCAGGACCACTCAGGGTGCTTCTCCCTCTGTCATTCCTGTTTAAGAGTGGAGCCTACAGAATTTTCTTCTACACAACTAAATTTTGTGGCAATACTAGTGTCGAGGAAGCAGACCCATGGTTTAGAGATTTTGGGATGTGAATCGACATCAAAGTCGAGTTGACAAGACTCAGAAGAACAAATCATTTCGGGGAAAGCAAGGCAAGAAACCTTATCAGCGACCCCAACCGCTTGTACCTACAGCAGTAACGTGTTATCAAGGTGGGGGTGTTCACTACAAGAGAGAATGCCCTAAACTTTTTGGGGTGAAGATTGAAGAGAAGGAATGATTTGTTTGGAATACTTCCGTATACTAGTGAGTGATCTAGGATTGGAACTGGTGGTTTTACCCTAGCATCAGGACAAATCCCGACCAGTTCAGTTTGTGTTGGATGCTAAATTATCGTCGCCGGATGAAAGTTCATGGTGAACTTGATCTCTTTATCTTTTCAAGGCCTATATGTCATTCTGGGAATGGATTGGTTGAGTGTCAACCATATTCTTCTTGACTGTGGTCGAAAGTAATTGGTGTTCCCCGACTCAGATGGTTTGGAGCCGATCTCGATCAAGGAAGTCTTGACGGATGTTAGGATTGGAGCCATGTGTTTTGTGGTGTTAGCTCAACGGAAATTGTGATATATAAGTGTATGCGAGTTAGGATGTTTCAAATTCAATTGTGATGCTTTAATGGTTATATTGTTTGGCGCGGTTAGTGGTATAAGTTGTGCCAATACCTTGAAGGATATAATTTTATGTGCTCTTGTTTCACAATTGGAATATTATAAATATGTGTTAACATAAGAGTATAAAAATGAGAGCTATTCTCAAAGAAATTAAATTTTATTTTTGGAAATGAATAAGACAATAGAGTATGATATGACGAATATCATATATTTCATTAACTCAGGTCTATTAGGTCATGGGGACTACATGTTTTTCCAAATCTCATAGTTATAACCAGATACCTTAATATTCGTGTGAAGATGGTACCACACACGATAAACAAACATACATAAAGAGCAAAGCAGATAAAGGTCACACATTGCTGAATTAAAATAAAATGTCCGCGAGTTGGCCACAAGTGACCATTAAGAGTACAGTACATAAAATACAGTAAATAAATAAAAATAATCCCCTTAAGGAGACTACTGATCAGTGAGCGACAACCTCAAGGAAAGCTCTGTGGAAGAAGCTTGGGTGCGAAACGGCATGGGTTGAGTAACTTTCTCTTCTTCTTTGCGTATAACGGGAATGGGAAAGAGATCTAAGAGCTTCGGAGTCTTTGGAAGTACCCATGAAGGATCTGCGGTAGTGCAAAAATAATGGTAGTCAGAGTTAAATAAAATGAATAAAGGGAAAGAAGAGGAAAGGAAAGAAGATTTACTATATATATACGATGGAATGAGGGAAAATGAAGGTACCGATGTACTAGGGACATCTTGTTGTCGGCCTCGATTCTTCACCCGATTTCCATGGTTTTGAAACCAACAATAGACGCTGTATTCTCCGACTTCCCCGTACTCCTGGAGTCGTCCTGTAATCTCGCGAACCTGATCTCGATTAGGATTGATGATCCCATGGTTGAAGATGTTCAACAAGATTCTAATTTGTTTCGGGGTAGACCGCCATCGTTTCTGAACTGTTTTGGCTTCCATATCCATTTTCTAGGTTTTGTTCACAAAGTAAAGTGAAAGTAAAAAGATTTATTACAGTGAAGTCAGGTTCCAATTTAAGTCAAGTTTTCCATTTGGCTTCTTGTCTTTTAGTTTAAATTTCATTGTCCAGTCTTTAGTCACAATGTCCAAAAATAGATCTGTTTCACGTTCCTCGCAAATGTTCCTAAACGGATCTACATCCAAGTTGTTCATGTCCATTTTGTGCATACAAATAAAATTTTCTTTTTCTAAGTTTCATTTTTATGGGGTACGTGGCGTTGTTCTACCCGATTGTCTCTGCCATACCTTCAAACGAAGGGAGATTAACGTCTGGTTTCCAGCTGATATACCCTTTATCTTTGTTAAGGCAGTGTGTTCTTAGTTTTAGTTAATAAAAAGGAAAAATAGAAGAAGAAGAAAGCAAGTAAAGGAGCTGAAGTAAATAACAAGCGGAAAGTAAAGAAGAGAGCAGAATATATTTGCAAGTAATAAAAGCTCAGAAAAAAAAATGCATAAAAGGAAGCAAAGAGGAGAAAGGAAAGAAAAGAAGGAAGAAGTAAAGAAGTAAAGAAGAAGGAGAAGCGGGGTAAAGGAAAGGAAGAGATAAGAGGAAAGAAATACTTACTCGCCGCGGAGCAAAGCCTTGGAACATGAAAGTTGAAGTTTGGTTAGAAAGGTTTCCGATCTTGTGTTCAAGTTCTTCGGTCTCCAACTCTCGGTGCTCAGATCTCACTCGCACCCAAAGGATTGCTTGAAAGCTCTCTCTCTCAAAAGATCTCGCACTCTCTCACGCGCTCCAAAATCTCAACGTCTCAAAGTGTTGCTCAACGCGGCTAGCTCCTCCTTTTTATAGCCAAAAATCTCACTGTGTCTACAGTTCTGGTCATGCATACCGGAGTCTTCAATAGTTTCGGTTTAAAAAAAAATGTAGTAATATCTGATTTTTCACATTTTGAAAATATGAAATATTCAATTTAGTCATAGTAGTTTGAGTGATAAATTTTCGAGGACGAAAATTTTTGTTGATGGGGAGAATGTAAGGACCCATTTTATTATTTTAAAAGAGATAGGGGGAGCAAGCAGTGACCAGCAGCCCATAGAAAGAGGAAGATTTTGGCTTTATTTGGGAAATGGGGAGCAGCACACGTCCAGGTTTTTCTCACATTTTTGGCACATTCAGAAAGCATTAGGTGTAGGAAATAAAAGGGGTACTGGGTTCTGAAATGGGGGAAAAATGTCTTGCTGAAAATTGTGAGGGAGGAGAACTTCAGGGTAGCTGGAGTGGCAAAGAAGCCTTGGTTCTGCAAATCTTGAGGGGGGGATAGATTCAAAGATTCATAAAGGAAGTCTTCAAGAGGTAAGGGGAGTTAGATTTTTCGTTTGATTATTGAATTTTACGTTCTTTGATGCAAATCTGAGAAGAAGGGGATGAAAATTAGGAGTTTCTGGTTTTTCTGGAAATCTGAGTTTGTTTCTGCAGAATTCTGCAGAAACGTGCGTTCGTTCAAAGCCAATATATCTTGCACGTTCGGTCTTGATTAAAATAGGTATTCATGACCGTTCGGTCTTAGTAAATTAGTGATTATACGTTCGTCCCAACAGTATGCGTCCGTCCAAATTCTGGCTCGACCAATTAGTGGTCGGCCAAGTGAGCGTTCGGTTTTGGTGGATTAAATAGCGTTCGGTCCTAAGTTGGTATTATTAGGTTTCAATCTCAAGCGTTCAGTTTTGTGTTCGGTGGACGTTAGCGTTCGTTCTTCAATGTGAGTGTAGCGTTCGGTGTGACATCCCAAAAATACAGCCAAAACTATATATTCAGAAAAATCACATTTAACAATAATCCAAAACAGTTTTTCCAAATACAACAAAAATCCAAAAATGAGAACGAACGCTCAAGGACGAACGTCCTTGAGTACAGTACCAAACTTAAAGGACGAGCGCACACAATCGCACGTCCATACGAAAGTTACAAATTAAAACCGAACGTACAAGAAATCTGACCGAACGGTTTACACATGAAAATACCGAACGGTCTAACATTAAAAGAAAACGGAAAAGTAGATCGAACGACCACTTAACCAAAAACTAAAATAGCCGAGCGTCTCACTGCTCGGTCTTCACTTCAACTTCAACCAGATTCTCCTCGTTCAGGGCCTCTTCCAAACGCTCGTCTCCCTCTGCTCACATCCACACGGATGATCATTGCAATGACAAGACGGACGTACAAAACGAGACAACACAAGGAAAAACGCAGGGTAAGCTTACGTAATTTAACTCATGCATCAACATACAATTCAGTACATAATTCATCACACATCAAGGCATTATAACGCACGCACAAAATAAGACCCAACACGACTGACCGTCCGGACTGTATGAATTCTGCATAGTTATAGGCGTTCGCGCACCCGGGTGGTGTGGTAACTGGCATCCTCATCAGGTGCCACCCGAGGTTAGTACGTCCGTCCAAAGTACCTCTAAGGACGACGACCTCCTGCCGTTCCCACGCATGACGTGCGTCCTCTACTTGAGGACGAGCACTCACGGAACATCAGGATCGAACAGCCAGCATTAATTTCCCACAGTCATACTTTACAAATTCCAACATTTCCCAAGAGTCATTCCTATCGGGAACGCTCGTTCAAAGATCACAACTTTCATTCCATCTCATATACTTTCCAAAATTTACTATTCATCAATGAGTCGTCCCTAACTGGAACGCTCGTTCAACAATCATAACTTTCGTTTCGTCTCATATATTGTTCATCATTTACCAGTCATCATTCCATAATCATTTTCATCATTTTTAGAGAGACCATCAAAAACCGAACGTTCTGTCCCCAATAGAACCGAGGACGAACGTTGTGGACGAGACCGAAAGACGCTCGTTCGATTCGAGTACGAACGACTCAGAGTTGTATAATATCAGGATTCCAAGTGACGAACGTCATTTACCAGGTGAACTAGTTTAATGGACTGACGCTCGTGAATTTAAAACCAATACTCCAAGAAATAATTTAAGTATAGAGGCCCTAGGCCGGATACATCGACACGAACGTTTAAAGACTTCCAGGGAACGTTTTTATAAAATTTTATCATACTGAACCCACTACCTGTCAATGACCGAACGTGGAAATTCTGAAGTTGGACGTACGCTAATTTGCAATAAGAGTACGAGCGCTCAGAATCTTACCGAGCACCATTTAGGACGAGCGCTCAGTATACGACCGAGCCTCATTAGGAGCGAGCGCTCAGTATGAGACCGAGCCTCATTTATAACGAACGCTCGGTATAAGACCGAGTGTCGATTTGAGCGTACGTTCAGTGTAAGACCGAACGCTTGCCAGTACGAACGTCAGGTGTAAGACCGAACGTTCAATAACTCAGATTGATAGAACTTGAAAATAAACTAAGGGACTTTTGAAGAAATATTACGAACGGAAACATGCACTGTTACATATACATATACAAGTACAAAAGAAAGAGGTTTATCAAAAATACTAGATTCATTAGTGCTTGACCGAACGCTCAAACGGAGCATTTTAGAACGAGGACATTCGTCCTCAACCAAGGATTTATCCAAATGACAGAATCAACATTTCAACCATATTACTAAGGAAAACCGAACGGTCAATGACCGTTCAGTACGAACGTACATGTGCATAAAATTCTCTCACAATCCATTTTTCATTTTTAGTTCATATCAACATCAATTTCCACATTTCATACAGGCCAATCTCATGCAAATTCATATATCTCACTTCACCAAAATAATGAACGTTCATGTACTTCATTTGTATCAAATATCATGCAGTATATCCATACAATCAATTAACGAACGTTCATTCAACAAAATTTCAGCAACATCATGCAATTAACAACGAACGTTCACACACATACATCAAACCAGTTAAATTAAATAAGCTTCCCTTACCTGGAAATGAACGAACGCTCACGAACGTACAAAGACACTTCTCCACTCAGACTCCACTCGCCAACGTTCGTTAATTCACTATACGAACGAACCCCGAATACCAAAAATCAGAACTATCCACTTTAAGAAAATAACGAACGCATAACTCAGAACTGAGTTTGCATGCACGGGGAACGAACGTTAGAGACGAAGGGAAGGACTTACCAGCTTCACTAGCCGAACGTTCTCTCTAGAATCCTGGATGTCGTGCGTCCTTCCACAGTACCGGAAATATGAATCGGAGGAGGTAAACTGGGTGTTCCTCAGAGAGAGAGCAGAGAATGAAGAGAGAAGGAGGAGAGAATGTAGAGAGGGAGAGTAAGGAGAAAGAATTCTCAGAAATGGAGGAAAGATGGTTGTGCAGAGGGAGTGGAGAATAAGTTCAGATCTCAGATTTGCTTTCCACTCCCTTTCCAGCGCACGTCCGGTCAGGCAGCCACGCTCCCGATCGGACAGCGCACGCCTCCACCACGTGTCTGCCAACCCACGCCGGATGGTCGTTCATTCTGAGCCGGACACGTGTAATCCACTTCCATCAACGCACGTTCTATCTGACCGCTCATGCCGGACGTCCACTCCCAGGCGGACACGTGTACTCCACTATTGTCGGGCGCACGTTCACAGCCTGGCAGACGGCGCTCCACTGACGCTGCTGACTCACCTCCACGTGCGACACTTGGCGTCCGTTAATGGATGTCAGGCTGAGGTGGCTCGCTCTCCTGCCGCCATGTGGACGCACGTTTTTTTTTTTTTTTTAAGAGTCCTCACATTCGGTCTTGGTGAAAAAGAAATTTTAAGCGTTCAATCTTAAACTTGTATTCTCAAATTTAGCGTTCGGCGTTAATGAGGTATTCTCAGGTTTAGTGATTGTGAACGTTCGGTCATATTATGTATTAGTGAACGTTCGGTCTCGATGATGTTTGGCTTCAGGAAGTACTCGTTATAAGCAGCGTTCGGTCTTGTTCAGGTTTAGTCTTTGAGCGCTCGTCCAAACATTGTTGAATTTGGTGTTCGATAGTTAAGCGTTCTGTCTAAGAAATTGATCTTAGCGTTCGGCCAATAGTGTTTAATCCAGTGAGTGGTATTAGCGTTCGTCCAAATAGTGTTTAAATTCAAATATGGTGTTCGGCGAGATAGCGTTCGGCCTAAGAACTCGATCCAAGCGTGCGTACTAAGTATTAATCTCAGCGTTCAGCCAAATGGTGTGCAATTTAATATGGTACTCGGACTTAGCGTTCGGCCTGATAGTGTAGGATTTAATAACGTCCGTCCAAACAGTGTTCGGCCTGGTGTTTGGTAATTAGCGTTCGTCCTATGGTGTTAATAGCGTTCGTCCATTAGCGTTCGGTGAACAGTGCTCGTCAAAATAGTATTCCGCAAATGTTGGGTTTTAAGTTCATTTTTCTCTTAAATTGAATTATGTGTAAAATGTTTGGAAAATATATACTGTGACGTGATGTATGTGAATGCATGAGATATACTAAATTACTGGGATATTATAATCGTGAATGTGAATAATGAATTTGAGTATGATTTGGACATCTCGGGGAGAGATGGACGAAAGTGTTATGTGGGGTGTTGTTGTTGTTCTGTATAACTGTAGTGAACTTTGTATTTTGGTCTGTCTATCCCTACACTCACAGCATTGTTCATACTCAAGTAGAGAAGAACAATGTAAGTGGTGAGAGTAGAGGGAGGTCCTCGTCTATAGTCTTTGAATTTAGACATAGACAGATTGGGGGATTCACCTTGCTAGTGTTGGAGAAAGACCAGCTGAACTATGCAAGTGCAAAGACGACTGATAGTTCGACAGTTATACAAAATCCGGATGAGTCGTGTGTGTGGAATTACCTTGCATAGTGTTGGGGAGTGCCAGCTGAACTATGTGAGTGTAAAATGAATCGTGTGTGTGGATTTACTTTGCATAGTGTTGGGGAGTCCCAGCAGACTATGCGAGTGTAAAGATGTGTTGGTTGTGGTTTAACGAGTATGTTTTAATTATTCCTTTATATGTATCTATGTATGATGACATGAATTAACTGTGATATATGTATAACATGCTTTTTATATCTAGCTCACCCTTGCATTGTTTTCGTTATATGCTGTTTGGGTATGTTTCTTTGGCGATGATCATCCACTTGGATGGGAGCAGATGTTGTCGCGGAGTTTCCCTTGGAGCAAGAGCTGGAGGTTGCTGATGTTGTGGAGTAGTCTTCTTAGAGTTTCCTGATTAAACACTTGTAGTGTTTAATCCTTTCAACTGTTCAAGTTTAAATTTTCAGTTTCTGTTATTTCTGAATGACTGTAATTTCATATTTAATTACACGTCATACTTCGACGATTCTCTATATTTGGATGTTAACGTCTTTATTATATAATATTGGTTATTATATAATCGGGATGTTACAGTCACTGCCACGTTGAAACACAGAACACGTTCTGCTGGAAGGAAGCTGATTTCCATTACAATTTTTATCTAGTTTTGTCCACGGGAAGGACTTGGCTGGAGAAGAAGAAGTGGTCCAACGTCCATGCACCAACACACGCCAGGGAGAAGAATGAAGGGCTGATTCACGGTGGCAGCAGTGTGGTGTCCAAGCAAGAAGTCCTTCCGCATCCAGCAGTGGAGGGAATGCTCTGTCAAAGTAGCCACCACAGTCCAAGAGTAAGGGGCCTTCACTTTGGTGTACTACATCCAGAGTCCAACAGCTTCACGGTATTCCAGCAGTTTGGAGGTGTACACGGAGCAGCTGCACCAGCAGTTCAAGCATCCAACACTTCACGGCCAGGTCCAGAAAGCCAACAGATGCACGCGCACACATCATGCCAGCAGCAATGAAGAGGAAAAGAGACAAGCTGGACGTTGTGGAAGTAGCAGCAAGCTTGGATGCATTGTGAGCTGATTCACGTCCAAAGGAGAAAGGATTTACGGCGTTGTTCCAGTAAGCAAGTCCAGTTGGAATTAGAGAGGCATCTTTGTTTTTCTTTGTGCACAAAAAGGAAGAGGTCCAATACGTGAATGAAGTTGTAGCAAGAGAAGAGTAGCCCACACTGAGTCATGGCAGCAGAAAACAAAAGAAAAGACAGCAGCTTTGGAGAGCACCACGGGTGATGAATTCTAAAATGAAAAGCTCCATCCGCAAGCTTGGAGGGGTGCGGCAGCTGGTCCAGTGAGGGGCTTCATGAGCACGCTGGATTAAAAGGAGAAGAGGTATGGAGGCTGCCACCTGCAGCGTGAACGAAAGGAGAGCTCTAAGGTATTGTTGCGCGCTGATTGAATAGCATGATGGTGGAGAGGTGTCTCGGTAGGAATAGTGTATGCCAATTCATTTTCATGAAGAGGAGATGATTATTGAATGGAGGGTCCCTTACTCACGTCCATTGATGAATCATTATTTTCTTCACTTCACTTAGTTTATTGTGCTAGAATTAATCGGGGAATTGTGCTTAATTGTCCAGTATTTTCCCATTTTTCTTAATTGTGCTTAATTCGATCGGAAATTCTTATTTTAATTAATTTGAATTATCTGAGATGATATTTTGCATTATAAATTGAAGGGGAAATTCTGAAGATATTTTAGGATATTTAGAAGAAATGTCATTTGCATGTGTTATTTACTCGAACCTGTGTTGCATTAATTTAATTTGTGTGAAACTTAAGATGAAATATTTTTTCTAGAATTTGTAAAAGCAAAATTAGCTTAGCATCATTACAGCACACGTCCTTAAGCAACTAGCCACAAAAAGAAATTTAATTCCTTTGAAAAGTAAATCACACGTCCATTCATTTTTTTGTTGCAGCAAACCGTTACATGTATTGGATGGAAAAGAGGAGGGGCACGCTTGTTAAAAGCTCACGGACCAAAGAAAATTGCAAGGGACAATATGCCCAAGCACAAAGAATGAAGTGTTGTTACATTATTAATTTGGAAAAGGGGCATCATGGTAACAAATACCACACGGCTATAACAAGCTACCAAGAAGGGAATTTAATTTATTGAATAAAAGAAACAAAAGATGGAGGGGACCACCTTACAAATGCATCTCACGGCACATTCATTTTGTAAATGGCTTGAAACAAATTCAACACCATAAGCCACATTCTTTGTAGATGGCATTAATGGAGGGGACCACATGCAATAAAAAGAAACTTACGTAAAGTACATGGTCCCTTTTCTTGTTAAAAGTTTATTAAAGAAATTGTGCAAGGAGATCAATACACGGCCATTATTGGTTTGGAATCTTCTTTCTTTTAAGAAATAAAGGACATGGAGAATGGCCACCGCTTTGAAACTTACGTCCATTTGGGAGAGCTCCAAAATGCTTTTGATTGTTGACAAAACACACGGCCCACATGGAAAAGTTTTGGTGCAGATTTTCTTTCAACTCTCCATGCTCTTTCACTTCAAGCTTTTGCTTTTAATTTTTCAATTGATAGAAGCTCACAGTTTATGGTCCATAATGATATTTTCTTTGGAAAAGAGAAACATATTCACGGAGAAAAGGGATGGTGTGCACGGTTTTATTTCAGCTGGAAGAAGAAGCAAACCATGAAGAAGCTCTCGGTACAGTAGCTTGAAGCCACCACCGGAGAGGAGAAAGTAAGAGCTGTTACTGGTTTAATTTTGGAAGTTATGGAGAAGAGTTGATTGGTTGCTTGGAGGGAGCACGATGGTTGACGTCCAGCAGCACATCCAGTCATTTTCACCATGGCAGCAGAGAACACACAGACCAGCCACTACTCCACGACCATTGACAATTAACGTGAAGGAGCAGCAGACTTGTAGTGAGCTTTTCATTACTTGAATCCAACAAAATTTACAAATGAAGAAAGTTGGCTGCCACAAAACATTCTATTCTTTTGGATCAAGAGGCACACCACGTTGAAGGGAGTGGAGCTGCACGGTGTGAGGGACTTGGCTGGAAGGAGAAGTGTTTTAGCAAGAGGAGGAGCACGGTGTTGGTTGGAAGCTAGAAGAAAGCAGTCCAGCTGTCTCCACTAATGATGGCAGTAAAGAACACATCCAGCTTGGTTGAAAACGGTCCAGCACCTTGCAAGAAGCAGCTGGTACAGCAAAGAGAAGAATCCAGCGGTTCATGCCCACTATGAGGAGGAAAAGAGATTGAAAGCAAAGCATGGTTGGCTGGAAAAGAAGAGCAGCTGCAACGGTTGGAAGAAGAAAGAGGTCTGCTTGGCTTTGGAAAGGAAAACACCAGCTGCAATGTAATTGAAAGAAGTGAAGCTCACGACCATGGCAACTACAGCAGTTTGGAGTGGGAGCCCACGGTTGTAAGAATTTCCGTGAAGAAAGTTGGAGACAACAAAACGCAAATCTGGAAAGCACACTAGGCACGGCTGGAGCAAACTAGGAGGGAGGCTAGATTCCAGAGAATTGGCTATATAAATTCAGCAGCATCAAAGAAGCAACTCATTAGATTTTAGGAGTAGTTTAGGAAGAGAGCAAATACGGAAGTGTTTTATTTTCTGCAGCTTATTTTTCTTCCTCCCCGTTGGGGAGGTTTAGGATTTGTCTAATTTTACAATTTCATGTATTTGGTTTTAATTGATGTTAATTGCAAATTTCATTCTGTCAGTTTTCTATTTACGGTTTCAAAACTTCATTCACATTTCTCAATTTATTTTCACTGCACTCGTTGATTTACGTTTTCAGAAAAAGTTAAATTTCATTTTCATTTAAGTGTTTTATTTTTACCGTCTCTTTATTTTACCGTTTATTGTTTTCTGCATCGTTAAATTTTACCGTTTCTGGATTTTTACTGTTCCATTTTTACCGTGTTTAAAATTTATTTCAAAAGTTTTTTAAATTCTGTTTTATTTAAATTTCAGTTTTAATTTATATTTTCCGCAACCAAAACCATAACACAAAAACACCCCCCCACTATGTGTGTAAAATCTGAGACTGAACCACATAAATTGGTCCTTGAGAGACGACCTAGGAGTCAAATCCTAGTAATATACTGCATTAATTCGTGCACATCAAATTTGTATGACCGCGACAGTCGTAGCAAATTTTGGCGCCGCTGCCGGGGACCAATGGAGGTTTGGTTTTAGATTTTTGTTGTGTAAATTTTTGTTTTGTTAATATGTTTGTTTTGTGTGTTTTGTCTTGTATATTTTTGTAGGCGATAGCGACACCTTCAGCAAATTTTGGCGGTGTTGTCACTTCAGTCCAGGTTCTTGTTTTAGATTTTTACTGTTTTTGTTTTATTACGTTGTTGTAATCTATGTTTTGTCTTTTATATTTTTATTGTGCTATGTTGTGTATTTAGTTGTTCGATAAAAAAAAAAATAATAATAATTGTTATGTCTTGTTTGTGCCTGTAGCATGTTAATTGTGTTGTATTTTATTTTATTTTTTTTGTTGTGATGTGATATCCTATTATCTGTATGTGTGTCGCATGTGTTTTATCTGTTAAATAAAAAATTAAAAAAAAAAAATTAAAAAAGAAATAAAAAATTTATTATGTTCTGTCTTTTGTGTGCGTGTAACATGTATAAATGTGTTGTGATTTATCTGTTTTGTAATTTTTAGTATTTAGTTTTTATTTGTTTTATTTTTATTTTTTTTCATGTCTACCTATTCTGGCTATGTGAATACTGCTTATTCTGTGGATGCCTCTAGCTATGAGTCTTATTCTGCATATTACTGTGATTTTAATTCTGCTAAATTTTATGATGAGAAAAATATGGATCATCCTAAATTTCCTGAGCTCACTCCTCGTGAGCCGGTCCCACCTACAAAGGATGATATTCATTGCGTTCTTAGCACTGGACTGATATATATGCTTCCTAAGTTTCATGGTTTTGCTGGAGAATGCCCACATAGACATTTGGAGGAGTTCCACAACATTTGCTCTTCAATGAAGCCTCCACATGTCCCTCTTGATCACATTTTCTTGAGGGCATTTCCACACTCATTACAAGGAGCAGCTAAGGATTGGCAAGACTCTCTTCCTCTAGGATCCGTTACCGATTGGGGATATCTTGAGCTTCAGTTTGTGAGAAAATTCTCCCCTGAGCAGTATGGATACATCAACGATCCTGAGTGGAACAATCTTAACAATGAATGGTACGATACCCCACAAGACTATTATCAAGAACCACCATTCGAGAGTCCTTTCATGCCTCCACCAGTCCAGCAATATGAGAGTCAGCAATATGATGCTCCTGCCCAAATAGCTCCTCAGCCTTCTACTTCTGATTCTACATTAAAGGAGTTACTAGAGCAGATGACCATACAGAGAATTCAGTTCGAGCAAATCCAGCAGGAAACTCAAGCTGCCATGAAGAATATGACTGATCAGATCAGGCAGATAGCCACTCTTGCACTTGAGGATAATGCTGAAGATTTTGAGGACCAGGCAAGAATAAGCAGTAGTACTGAACCAGGTAGACCACCTTCATCTTCCCACACTCTAGAAATCTTCAAGGAAGTGGAGGTAAGCATACCACAAATTGATTATTCTGTTGATTGTACTGTTGATTGGTATGCTGATAATTGTATTGTTGCTGAGCATGTTTTTAATTCTCCCTCTGAACATGAATCTGAGTCTGTGTTTGGTAATGCATGTAATTTTGAAATTGATTCATGTTCTGAGGATATATCTGAGGTTCATCCTATTACATTGGGATTGGGTGTTATACCCCTGCATGAAATTTCTGTAGTGCCACATTGCACTAACCATGTTGCAGGAGGTACGTATAAACTTGTTGAGCAGACACCCACAATTGAAGACAAAGGTGCGAGCACCCAGAACTGTTTCAACAACAACAGACACCTGCTGAATCGGCTCATCAACAATTTCTGCTTTGATCCAGCTGTGGAAAACATTTCACTACTAGATCAGATTTGGAGGATGAAGCAGTTCGTCCTCAAAACGTCCAGGCTGGAATCTAAGTTGGAAGACATCTCCCTGATGATCCAAAATTGGCAGCTTCCACCATAACCTACGGGAGTTTGCATTTTCTTTCTCTCCCTTTTTCCTACTTTATTGCACTTGTCCAGGATATGTTTACTGTTTTGATTGCTGATGACATGTTTAGAACACATTGAGGACACTGTGTAGTTTAAGTGTGGTCTATTGGGAGAGAGTCTGATTTTTTCTGTTGTTTTGTGTGTGAATTTTTTTTGTTTTTGTGTGTTTTAAGTTGTTTTTAGTGTGTTTTGTGTGAAATAAATTTTACATTTTTCTCTTGATTTCTGGATGATGTCTAAGTTGTAGATTTTTCCTTAACTTACTTAATACTTATGGTTTGAAATCCTTGTTTTTCTCTGCTTGGAAGATGATTATAAATGTTTAAGAGGTTGATTTGATTGTGACAAACACCCTGTGTGAGATTTGAGCCACTTAATGTTCTTTCTTGTGTGTGTGATATGTCTCTTGATTGCTTGCACATATGTCTTGGCTTGACTCTTTTTGATGATTCTTGACTAATACGCATGTTCAGAAGTGATAAAGGCATTTTGTTGTTGAGCCTCTATAGCCAGATAAGCCTACCCTGTTTTGATCCATTGATAACCCTTTTGAGCCTATGTTTTTCCCCATTTCTTTGTTTTGAAGCTCATACACCAGCCCTAAGTGAAAAAACCATTATTACCTTAGCCTTAGGGAATTTTGTAGCTTTGGAATTGTTTTGGGAATAAGTGTGGTCTCCTGGGAATTTCAGATGAATTGGCTAGTGAGTTCTCTTCGTATCTTGTTTCTGTTTGTAAATATGTGGTGCATCTTGTCTCTTGAAATTGTGTGTTGAATAGAGTAAAGAAAAGAGACAAGATGAAAAAAAAAAAAAAAAAAAACAAAAAACAAAAAAACAAAAAAACAAAAAAAAAAAAAACAAAAAAACAAAAAAAAAATTGTGAACAAAGGTGAATAATGGAGTTAACTAGAGGATGGAATTAGAGGTTGTAGGTGAGTTTGAATGTGTTTATACTTGTTCCCCATTGCTCATCTATTCCTTATGGTTTGTAGCTTCTTATCCACATATATCCTCTCTTGTCATTGACCCCATTTACAACCATGCAAAGACCTTTTGATTTGAACATGCGTATGTGTTTGAGTGTTGATATTAGAGGATTGCCAAACCTAATTGTGTTTGCTCTCTTGAGTGCATTGAGTGAAATTGATTTACCTTAAACACTTGAGAGAAACACTGATAGTGCATCTGTGAGGTTATGTTATTTTTAAATCACCTCTTAAGCTCATTAATTATTTTTCCATACTTTGAATTGCTTGGATGATTTCTATAAGTATCTGCTTTTCTTGATTTTGTGTTGGATATTGTCTATTTCTTTTCTCTATCCAGAATTCTTGAGAATTATGTAAATTCTGTGAGTCTTTATTTTCTGTCTGCTGAGTTTGTGTCACCTTCCTGAAAGTCCTTTGAACCATTCCCTGATTTGCGTCTTAATTTTGCCCAGGAGTGCAAAAGACTAAGTGTGGTCTATTTTGATGAATCATTATTTTCTTCACTTCACTTAGTTTATTGTGCTAGAATTAATCGGGGAATTGTGCTTAATTGTCCAGTATTTTCCCATTTTTCTTAATTGTGCTTAATTCGATCGGAAATTCTTATTTTAATTAATTTGAATTATCTGAGATGATATTTTGCATTATAAATTGAAGGGGAAATTCTGAAGATATTTTAGGATATTTAGAAGAAATGTCATTTGCATGTGTTATTTACTCGAACCTGTGTTGCATTAATTTAATTTGTGTGAAACTTAAGATAAAATATTTTTTCTAGAATTTGTAAAAGCAAAATTAGCTTAGCATCATTACAGCACACGTCCTTAAGCAACTAGCCACAAAAAGAAATTTAATTCCTTTGAAAAGTAAATCACACGTCCATTCATTTTTTTGTTGCAGCAAACCGTTACATGTATTGGATGGAAAAGAGGAGGGGCACGCTTGTTAAAAGCTCACGGACCAAAGAAAATTGCAAGGGACAATATGCCCAAGCACAAAGAATGAAGTGTTGTTACATTATTAATTTGGAAAAGGGGCATCATGGTAACAAATACCACACGGCTATAACAAGCTACCAAGAAGGGAATTTAATTTATTGAATAAAAGAAACAAAAGATGGAGGGGACCACCTTACAAATGCATCTCACGGCACATTCATTTTGTAAATGGCTTGAAACAAATTCAACACCATAAGCCACATTCTTTGTAGATGGCATTAATGGAGGGGACCACATGCAATAAAAAGAAACTTACGTAAAGTACATGGTCCCTTTTCTTGTTAAAAGTTTATTAAAGAAATTGTGCAAGGAGATCAATACACGGCCATTATTGGTTTGGAATCTTCTTTCTTTTAAGAAATAAAGGACATGGAGAATGGCCACCGCTTTGAAACTTACGTCCATTTGGGAGAGCTCCAAAATGCTTTTGATTGTTGACAAAACACACGGCCCACATGGAAAAGTTTTGGTGCAGATTTTCTTTCAACTCTCCATGCTCTTTCACTTCAAGCTTTTGCTTTTAATTTTTCAATTGATAGAAGCTCACAGTTTATGGTCCATAATGATATTTTCTTTGGAAAAGAGAAACATATTCACGGAGAAAAGGGATGGTGTGCACGGTTTTATTTCAGCTGGAAGAAGAAGCAAACCATGAAGAAGCTCTCGGTACAGTAGCTTGAAGCCACCACCGGAGAGGAGAAAGTAAGAGCTGTTACTGGTTTAATTTTGGAAGTTATGGAGAAGAGTTGATTGGTTGCTTGGAGGGAGCACGATGGTTGACGTCCAGCAGCACATCCAGTCATTTTCACCATGGCAGCAGAGAACACACAGACCAGCCACTACTCCACGACCATTGACAATTAACGTGAAGGAGCAGCAGACTTGTAGTGAGCTTTTCATTACTTGAATCCAACAAAATTTACAAATGAAGAAAGTTGGCTGCCACAAAACATTCTATTCTTTTGGATCAAGAGGCACACCACGTTGAAGGGAGTGGAGCTGCACGGTGTGAGGGACTTGGCTGGAAGGAGAAGTGTTTTAGCAAGAGGAGGAGCACGGTGTTGGTTGGAAGCTAGAAGAAAGCAGTCCAGCTGTCTCCACTAATGATGGCAGTAAAGAACACATCCAGCTTGGTTGAAAACGGTCCAGCACCTTGCAAGAAGCAGCTGGTACAGCAAAGAGAAGAATCCAGCGGTTCATGCCCACTATGAGGAGGAAAAGAGATTGAAAGCAAAGCATGGTTGGCTGGAAAAGAAGAGCAGCTGCAACGGTTGGAAGAAGAAAGAGGTCTGCTTGGCTTTGGAAAGGAAAACACCAGCTGCAATGTAATTGAAAGAAGTGAAGCTCACGACCATGGCAACTACAGCAGTTTGGAGTGGGAGCCCACGGTTGTAAGAATTTCCGTGAAGAAAGTTGGAGACAACAAAACGCAAATTCTGGTGGATTGAATGAAAGAGGGCCCACCTTGTTGATTTTGGCACATCTAGAGTAGGAGAAAGTCTTCAACCTACGGGAAACAAAAACAAAACCTGCTACAAACCAAATCTGGAAAGCACACTAGGCACGGCTGGAGCAAACTAGGAGGGAGGCTAGATTCCAGAGAATTGGCTATATAAATTCAGCAGCATCAAAGAAGCAACTCATTAGATTTTAGGAGTAGTTTAGGAAGAGAGCAAATACGGAAGTGTTTTATTTTCTGCAGCTTATTTTTCTTCCTCCCCGTTGGGGAGGTTTAGGATTTGTCTAATTTTACAATTTCATGTATTTGGTTTTAATTGATGTTAATTGCAAATTTCATTCTGTCAGTTTTCTATTTACGGTTTCAAAACTTCATTCACATTTCTCAATTTATTTTCACTGCACTCGTTGATTTACGTTTTCAGAAAAAGTTAAATTTCATTTTCATTTAAGTGTTTTATTTTTACCGTCTCTTTATTTTACCGTTTATTGTTTTCTGCATCGTTAAATTTTACCGTTTCTGGATTTTTACTGTTCCATTTTTACCGTGTTTAAAATTTATTTCAAAAGTTTTTTAAATTCTGTTTTATTTAAATTTCAGTTTTAATTTATATTTTCCGCAACCAAAACCATAACACAAAAACACCCCCCCACTTCGTGTGTAAAATCTGAGACTGAACCACATAAATTGGTCCTTGAGAGACGACCTAGGAGTCAAATCCTAGTAATATACTGCATTAATTCGTGCACATCAAATTTGTATGACCGCGACAGTCGTAGCATCCATACAGTGAAGGGAAGGAGAAAAGCATTTTGATATGGACTATGGAATATTTTGTTCACGTGCAGAGTATAAGTATGGAATGAAATCTGAAATTAGGAAGGCAGCGTGTCCCACAATAGTGGAGGGTCCCTTGCTCCATTTATTTTACCATCCAAAAGAAACGGGAGGAAATTGGCTTTAAAATGAGACATTCCAGAGGATTTTTTAGGGGGGGAGTTCCAAGGGGAGTCTGGTGAGTGGAGAGTTCCAGTAGAGTAAAGGCCGTGTGGGTATAGAGGGTAGACGGCCTGGGAGAGTTCCTTTCTTCCCTATAGCTCCAGATTCTCATTCCAGTAGTGTAGGCAACTTCAAAGTGATGTGAATTTTAGTAAAATGTAATAGTAGTGGAGTGTAGAGTGATGTATGAGAGGAGAGAGAGGGCCGTGGAGGAGATCAGTGGAACAGTGGACAGACGGCGGGATAGTAGGTGATTGGCACTTAACAATCTGTGGTGTACGGTTTGAATTTTATTTTCGATGTTGTAATGAATTTAATTTCAATGTATGAGTTGATTTAATTTTCTGTCACTGAAATGTCAATTTTATTTTACTATTTTATTCAATGATGTCATTTAAATGTTGCAATTCAATCTGTGTTGAATTTAATTTTTACGTTCGTTTATGTTGTCTGCTCACTGTTTCTGATTTTACTGTCATACCGTTCGGTCTGCTAGACACCGAACGACTTGTTCATTTACACTTACGTCTACCGTTCGGTCAAAACCGTTCGGCTTCGGTATTTGTTCTTGTTTAAAGACCGCTAGGTCATGTTCATACCGTTCGGTCATCTGTAGGAACGTTCGGCCCTTACCTTCTGCTTAATTACCGTTTAGCTGTTTTCTGTGAGCGTTCGTTTTTGTCTTCATACCGTTCGGTTACTCTTAGAACCGTTCGGCCTGACTGTTTTCCAAAATTTTCATCTGTTGTTTTCTTAACGTTCGGCCTAGGTGCAAAACCGTTCGGTCTTTAACGTCACTGTTAGAGATCGTTCGTCCATCTTGGATCTGATTTTTATTTGTTGTGCGTTCGGTTTGTCTCTGTGTTCGTGCTTGTTGTTTAGAGACGCTCGTTCTTAATATTCATACCGTTCGGCCTGTTAGAGACCGAACGACTCTTTCTGCTATGTTTTCATTATCTGCTGTTTTCTTAACGTTCGGCTTTTTCACGTAATACCGTTCGGACATACTTCTGTGTATGACCGAACGGTATGTTTTTGTAAACAACCGTTCGTCGTATGTCAGGACGTTCGACCATTTTCGGTTTTGCTTTTTATCGTTGCTGTGACGTTCGAGTTGTTCCTACTTAGGACGCTCGATATTTAGCGTTCGCTCAATTCCATTTTTGGCGACCGCTCGGTCTCAATGTTATTACAGCTCGGTTTTTACTTCTGTGCAATTTATACTACAACCGTTCGTTCTGTGTTTTGAACCGTTCGGTCTTTTACAAAACCGTTCGGTTTTAACACTAGTTAGAACCGTTCGGTTTTCTCCTTTCAGCTTTTAATTTTCTTAATTTTGTCAATTGTTTTTAACTTTCAACTTTTAATTAATTTATTTTTCTGCATAAAAATATCCACAAAAACACCCCCCACTTCGTCAAAAATCTGAGACCGAATCTATATTTGGTCCTTGAGAGACGACCTAGGAGTCACTTCCTTGTTATACTGCATTCTTTTATGCAAAAATTTTGTGGGGCCGCGACTGTAAGGACCGAGCGTCCTTTTATTTTAAAAGGAGGAAGTGGTGGGAAAGGTAGGCACGTTCCTAGAAGTGGAAGGGGGCGGCTGCACGTTGAGAAAGTGGAGAGGCTCCCTGTCTGCAGAGTGGTGCAGCTGATGGGTGGTAGGTCTTCCCACTTTGAAGTGCTCCAACAACTAAGAAACACCATCATCTCCTTCGTTGGTGGGCATAGCACTGAGGAGTGGCTGTGGGGAGCACCATTTTCTTCCTTCTTAAAGGTAAAAGCCATGGATTCAAGGGGTTCAGAAATTCTGGTGGAGTGAACTTCTTGCTGCCATATCTGTGAAAGGAGAAGTGGGGAGCTGCTGAAGTGCAAGGAGGCCTTGGATTGCAAGCCTTGGGAAGATTGATTCAAGAAGAGTGTTGGTGCTGCATTTAGAGGGGTGAAAGGCTTGCTGCAGATTTGGGAGAGGACAAGTGGAGAGCTCGTGGGTTTGGAAGAAGATCCACACGCTGCATTTCAAGATTCAAGGAAGTCTTCAAGAGGTAAGGGGAGCTAGATCTTTTGTTTGATTGTTGATATATACTGTGTTTGATGCAAATCTGGGAAGAAGGGGATGAAAAATTAGGGTTTCTGGAAAACCTGGTGCGATTCTGCAGAATTCTGCAGAAACGCGCGTACGTTCAATTTTGGTGAGTGAAAATGGGACGTTTGTCCCATTCACTATGAGCGTTCGGTTTTGGTATTCTAAGGTATCGAGCGTTCGCGTTCGTCCTTAGGTAAAGTTAGAAATATATTAAACGTTCGGTTTTGTATTCTCTTGTAACGAACGTTACCGTTCGTTCTTGAATTAGTAAATTATTAGACGTTCGTCAAAATATTATCCAGTGAATTAGATATGTTAGGCGTTCGTACTTAGTTTAGTATTTTCATTATTCAGATTGTGAGCATTCATTATCAATTCGGTATTTTAGGGTTCAACCTTAAGCGTTCGTCCCTAAAGTGGTATTTACAAGAAGTAATCTTGGGCGTTCGGTATTGGATATTAGTGATTGCAGTCGTTCGTCCTTAATATGGATTCTTAGGTTTGAAACTTGAACGGTCGGTTGTGGTGGATTAAATGAGCGTTCGGTCTTAAGGTGGAAATTCTTAGAGTTTGATGATGAGCGTTCGGTATTAAAATAATATTCCTAGGTTTGGAATCGGAAACGGTCGGTTTTGATGTATCTGTGATAATAAGCGTTCGGTTTTGATTCAATAGTGCTTGTAGGCGTCTGTCCTTAAATTGATATTTACAGTTATCTTTAGCATTCGGTCTTGTTTCTGTATTAGCAATTGAGCGTTCGGTTTTGATGAGGTATTCTCGCTTGTGAGCGTTCGTTCTTAAAAATTGTGAGTGTGAGCGTTCGACTGTAATTCGATATTTTATGTTTGAGATCTTAAACGATCGGCCTTGGTATATTATGAATATGAGCGTTCGTTCTTCACTTAGTATTTTCGGGTAGCAATGTTGAGCGTTCGGTCTTCATTTGAAAGTCTTAAGTTTGGATCTTAAGCGTTCGGTCTTGATATCTGTTAGCAATCATTAGCGTTCGACCTAAATCGCGTATTCTGAGGTTTAGATTGTAAGCGTTCGACCTTGATGATGTTCGATCTTTTAGCGCTCGTTCAAACAATGATGAATTCAATATGGTGTCCAATGGTTTAGCGTTCGGCCTAGGAAATTGATCTTAGCGTTCGACTCAAAAGTGTTGAATCCAACATTGTGTTTGTTTTTGAGCGTTCGGCCTAGTATGGTGTGATCTCACAGTGTTCGTTCTAGAAGTGTTCGGTCCATAGTATTCGGTGAAATAGCGTTCGGCCTAAGAACTCGATCCAAGCGTTCGGCCTAAGCATCAATCTTAGCGTTCGTCCTAATAGTGTTTAAATCCAATATGGTGTTCTGTAAAATAGCGTTCGGCCTAAGTACTCGATCCCAGCGTTCGGCCTAAGTATCAATCCCAGCGTTCGGCCTAAGTATCAATCTCAGCGTTCGGCCTGTTGGTAAATAACGTTCGTTCAATACCGTTCGGCAGGTGACGTTCGTCCAAATAGTATTCTGCAAATGTTGGGTTTTAAGTTCATTTTCTCTTGAATTGAATTATGTGCAAAATGTTTGGAAAATATATACTGTGATGTGATTTATGTGAATGTATGAGATACGTTGGATTTAATGTGATATTATGGGGGCATCTGGTTATTCATGACTTGGGATAAGGTTCAAAGTAACAGTATGATTCATGGACGAAATTCCATGATCCTCAAGGAGAGGATACATGGTGGTGTTTTGGGGTTGTATAGAATGATTACATGGTAGCTCAGTTTTGGGGGTCATCCTAAAACTCCAATGGTCTTTCTTCTCATGTAGAGAGGATTGAACCATGTGGTGAGGAGTAGCAGGAGGTCCTAGTCTTGGATGCTTCCATATGATCCAAGGTGAGTGATAACGGATTAACCTCGTGATTGTGGCCGGGCGGGAGTGCCCAAAGTTCCACCGGGCGGGAGTGCCCAAGGTTTCATAAAGCCACCACGAGTGCAAGACCCGCCATAGCTCGGTAATCATTATAGTCCGGACGAGTCGGTCTATAAAGTAACAAGTCGGGGTATAAAGTAACAAGTATTGTGATGTTAGTCTACCATGTTTGGATGACTTTTGCATGTCGTGTGAGTGGGTGAATTGTGGTTTAATGAGTATGCTCTAATTGTTCTTTTATACGAATCCAAGTATGATTACATGAATTAACTGTGCTATATGTATAACATGCTTTTTATATCTAGCTCACCCTTGCATTGTTTTATGTTGTGCGCTGTTTGGGTATGTTTCTTTGGCGATGATCATCCACTTGGATGGGAGCAGATGTTGTTGCGGAGATTCCCTAGGAGCAAGAGCTGGAGGTTACTGATGTTGCGGAGTAGTCTTCTTAGGAATTTCCTGATTGAACACTTGTAGTGTTTAATCCTTTCAACTGTTCAAGTTTAAATTTTTAGTTTCTTTTATTTCTGGATGAATGTAATTTCACATTTAATTACACGTCATACTCCGACTGTTCTCTATATTTGAATGTTAACGTCTTTATTATATAATATAGTTATTATATAATCGGGATGTTACAGCGACAACTCCATCAAATTTTGGCGCCGTTGCCGGGGACCAAAAGAGGTTTGGTTTCAGATTTCGTTATGTAAATTAATTTTAATTTAAAATAAATAAAAAATAAAAAAAAACTGTAATTATTAGTTTTTCCCCATGTTATGTTTCTATATGTTTGGTATAATCTTTGCATGAAGTGGAAGTCCAAGTTTGAGACAGGTTTTGCACTACAATAGAGGAGATGACAGATTCTCAAGACTGGATGTATGAGTTAGTAAAGAGTCTTCCCAAATTCCATGGGTTGGCACATGAAGATCCATATAGGCACCTCAAGGAGTTTTGTTTGGTGTGTTTGTCTATGAGGCCTGCTGGTGTTTCAAAGGAGACAGTGTTGATAAAAATGTTTCTCATGTCCCTTCAAAATGAAGCAAGAGACTGGTTCATATACAAGTATCCTTTTAATAGTTGGCAGGAAACACAACAAAAATTCCTCGACAAGTTTTTCCCAATAGCAAAGGTGATCAGCATTAGAAGGAAGATCACCACCATTGAGCAGTTTCAAGAAGAAAGTTTGACGGATTATTGGAAGAGGTTTAACAAGATCTGTACAGCTTGTCTAAACCACCAAATTTCAGAGCATTTGCTCTTGATTCACTTCTATGAAGGGCTCTTGGGCTATGAAAGGATATTAGTGGATGTAGCTGCTGGTGGATCTTTGATGGACAGAACTCCAACAGAGGCAAAGAAGTTGCTCTGCAAGCTGGCGGGTCAAAATCCAAGTGAGGTAGTAAAGGAAACACCTGAGCAGGTTTACCGTAAACTTGAAATCCCAACTCACGTATCTGAGGTTCAAGTAAATTTTAATGTTTTTGAATTGGTAAAACTTGAACCCATTAAGCCTGTTCTGGATTCTGATATTGATATGCATGTGCACACTCATGTTGTGGATTCATTACTCCCGGTAAAGCACATTGACATACCTGATGTTCACTATCCTTTCACTAATCTTGATTTATATGATAGCTCTGAGGATGCAGCTGATGACTTGGAGATTGGTAAGAAAATTTTCAATGAGCAAAAACAGGTTTATTCTGAACTTGAGATTCCAAACACTTTACCTGATTTACCTATACATTCAAATACCTGTGATTTGCTGCACACTGATTCTATAGGATTCATAACTGATACTAATACAGAATTGATTGACCATTCTAAAAAATTTTCAGTGTCAGCCATTGAACCCATTGGTAAAAGTTGCATCAATATTGATTTTGAAAGAAAAATTGTGCAATCTGATGACTTTATAGAGTTAGGACTAAACTTTGATTTAACACAGTTTTCTGAAAATTTTGAATGTGATTGTGAATCTGGTTCTTTCCCGATTTGTATTGAAATTAATTATGTGTTACAGACAGATTCTAAGCTTATAACAGATGTTATTAATTGTGAGTCTGATGACCATGCTGCAGAATTAAATGAGAATACAGGTGCTGACACTAAGGAAATCATGATTAATGAAGGAGAGATATTGCTGCAACAGCTTGCTGTGAAAAGAAAGAAGAAACATCGTGCCGTGGATGATAAGGCAATACTGATAAAGCAGTTCCTCCTCAAAATTTCTCTGCTAAATCAAATGGTGGAAGGCATCTCCCTGATTGTCCAAATTTGGCAACTACCACCATGACTAGGGGAGTTTTCTTTTTCTTTCTTTTCCGTTTTTCCATAGTTTAATTATTTAAAAAAATAATAATAATAAATAAAAAAAATAAAAATAAAAATAAAATAAACTAACTAACATTTCTGCAAAAAAAATGAACTCACAGATCTGAAAATAAAATTGCAGTAGATATAGATGAAAATAAAGATGTTCGGGGTTCGATCATTTCTGATCGTTAATATTACAAACCAAATAAAAAAAAAGAAACATAAAAACATGAAAAAAATTTAAGTGTCCATATTACAGTCCTTATTCAAATTTTGGCCACACTCGGCCAACAAAAACATAAAAAAAAAAACATAAAACTTCAAAATTGAAAGTGGTTACTGGGTGACGGTCTTAAGGTAACCTCCGTCGAGGGAGCTCTGGTACGGAATGCAGGAGGCATAGGTGGAGGGATTTGTCGTTCATCTCTGTCGTCGTCGATGATGATCGGAATGGGGAACAGATCCAGCAGCCTCGGTGCCCTCATTACTACCCAGTCATATTCTTTCAACGAAAAAAAAAAATTGTATGTTAATAATAGAAGAGGAAGAGAAAAATTCAAATAAAAATAGAGATATAATTAGAGTTCTTACCGTACATATATCGCGGCAACATAGAAAAGATGGTGCCAGTGGGGTCTATCTCTGCTTGCAGGCGCCTTACCCGATTGCCATGGTTGTTGAACCAGCAATGCACGTTATATTCGCTGGCATCTCCGAAAGCTCTTAGTCGAGACGCGATTTCGACGACTTGGGCTATGCTTGGGTGTGTGACCCAATAATTGAATATATTGGTCATCATCTTGATCTGATCATCGGTAGGACGCCACCACTGACTGGTGTATCTCTCTATTTCCATATCACTCATCCTTCCTCTCGTAGTATTCTAAAACATAAAAAAAAAATAATAATAATAATAATAAAACGAACAAAAACAAAACAAAAGGCATAAAATATATATATATATATATATATATATATATATATATAATAATAATACATTAGATTCTTAGTTCTGTGTTTTCTTTATTCGTTTTTGTTTCCTTTTAGGTTTATTTTATCCAGTCAGTCTTTGATGTTTCAGTGTCTAGTCTCAGATCTGTTTCACGGTCCTTGCAAAAGGGTCCTAAACGGATCTATGTCCAGTTGTCCTTGTCCTTGTTGTTCATGTAAATTAAGTTTCTGTGTTTATTTAGTTTTAAGTGGGGTACGTGGCGTTGTTCTACCCGATTGTCTTTGCCATACCTTCAAACGAAGGGAGATTAACGTCTGTTTTCCATCCGATATACCCCTTAAGTTTTAAGACAGTTGTGTTTTATGTGTTTAAGTGTTTTAAGTTTAAAAAAAATGAAAATAGTTGAAAAGGAGAAGAAAGAAGCAGGACACAGAAGAAAAATAAAGGAAAGCAGGAAATGGAAAATAATCGGCAGAAGAAAAAAATGATGAAATGAAAAGCAGGAAAGCAAGAAGGTAATAATAGCAGAAAAAGCGGCAAAGGGAGGAAAGAAAAGAAAGAAGGAAAGAAGTAAGGAAAGAGGACTTACCTGTAGAAGTAGGGCTTGCAGAGGCTCCTCACCGATCTCAGACTCTTCAGATGGCACGGTGGCAGAGGCTCCGCACAGACTCCAGACGCTCAGAGGAGAGAGTGGGAGAAAGAAGAGAGATAAGAGACGAGTAGAGAGAGAGCAGGGCAGTCAGAAATGCCGCTCGGGCGCCGAAGAATGGCCTATTTATAGGCAAATTTTTTCCACTGTAGCAACAGTTCCGGTCATTGCCACCGAAACTGTTGTCACAGTGCCGATCATCTCCTTTTTCAAAAAAAAAAAAATAGCATCTACTGATGGGTGCTAGGTGATTTAGACATCTGCTGATGGATGTCAATGATAACATCTACTGATGGATGTTACTGAAAATTTCTTACCTTTTTCCTACTTTTTATTGCACTTGTCTATATTATTTGACTGCTTTGAAATTGATAATCTGATGATTGTAACACACTGAGGACATTGTGTAATTTAAGTGTGGGGGAGAAATTTTGATTTTTCTGTTAGTTTTATTTTGTGTGTTAAATTTTTTGTTTTTGAGTGTTAATAAATTTTACATTTTTCTCTTGATTTCTGGATGATGTCTAAGTTGTAGATTTTTCCTTCACTTCATTGATACTCAGTTTGAAATTCTTGCTTTCTCTGCTTGGAAAGATGATTATGCGTTTAAGAGGTTGAGTTAATTATGACAAATATACCCTGTGAGATTTGAGCCACTTTATTTTCTTTCTTGTGTGATATGTATCTTGATTTCTTACACATATGCCTTGGCTTGATTCTTTTTCATATACTTGATTTATATGCATTTTTGGAAGTGATAAAGGCATTTTATTTCTTGAGCCTCTTTAGCCAAATAAGCCTACCCTGCTATTATCCTTTGAAACCCCTTTGAGCCTATACTGTATTTATTTCCTTGTGATTGAAGCTCATACACTGATCCTAAGTAAAAACAATGATTACCTTAACCTTAGGAAAGTCTGGAGCTATAAAAGTTTTTTGTGAATAAGTGTGGTCTCCTTGGGGATTTTGATAAATTGGCTAGTTGGTTCATCATTTTGTTTTGAAAATATGAATTATATCCTGTTGTGTGATAAAGAGAGGAAAGAAAAGAGACAGGATGAATGAAAAAAAAAATTTAGAAAAAGAAAAAAAAACAATTTTGAGAACAATGGAGTCGAGAAGAGGATTGAATTAGAGGTTTGGGTGAGATTTGACTGTATTTACACTTATTCCCCATTGCTCCTCTATTTTCTTCTAGTTTACACCTACTTATCCATATTTTATCCTCCCCTGTCCTTGGCCCCATTACAACCCATAAAAGACCTTTTGATCTGAACATGCATATGTTTTAAGTATTGATATTAGAAGCTTGCCAAGTCTACTTGTGTTTGCTTTCTTGAGTGCATTGAGTGACATTGATTTACCTTAAACACTTGAGAGAAACATTGTAGTGCATCTGTGAGGTTTCGTTATTTTTGAATCACCTCTTGAACTGATTAATCATTTTGCTATGTATTGAATTGCTTGGATGATTTCTGTAAGTATGTGCTTTTCTTGACTATGTGTTAGATATTGTCTACTTCTTTTCTCTGTCCAGACTTCTTGAGAACTTTGTAAATTCTGTTTATTTTTCTCGTGAGTCTTTATTTTTCTGTCTGCTGAGTTTATGTCACCTTCCTAAAAGTCCTTTGAACCATTTCCTGATTTGAGTTTTAATTTTGCCCAGGAGTGCAAAAGACTAAGTGTGGTCTATTTTGATGAGTCGATATTTTATTCACTTCACTTAGTTTATTGTACTAGAATTAATCGGGAAATTGTGCTTAAATGTTCGATATTATTCTATTTTTGTTAATTGTGCGTAATTTGATCAGAAATTCTTATTTTAATTAATTTGAATTATCTGAGCTTATTATTTTCATTAATGATTGCAGGAATATTTTGGATTACATTTTAGGACATTTAGAAGAACATTTTTGCTATTTAAATGGGAGAAGCTAGTTCCACTGATTTATTTCAGTGTGTTGAAGTGGAATATTGGCACAATTTGGAGCTCATTTCACGAAGAAGCATGATGATTTGGAACCACATACAACATCACACGACCATTCATCTTTGTTGCAGCAAGCATTACTGTTGAATGAAAATTAAAAGAAGGGTCACACTTGTGTTGCAAACTCACGTTAACATGTGCCTTGTCACGGATGTTTAAGTTGAATTCACCGAAGAATAAAATGAAGGGCCCCTCATTGTTTTGCTAAGTTAACATTCATTGAACAGCTTGCTATAATTACTACCAAACTAAAAGCACACGGCCTAGGGCCCATGAAGAGGCCAATTTGGAAAAGCAATTAACAAAGTTGGAATTTAAAGTGGGAGCCATCATTTAGCATGGAGAATTTTGACTAAAGTGAGGTAAACCCGTGAAGCTGCATGGCAGTACAGAACACAACACGGCTGCCACATTTTCTAAAGCATTTGCCTTGGCAAAATATATGCTTGAATGTGTCCAAAATCCAAATTGAAAAACATAGATAAAAGTATGGGCTGTCAGGGAATATTATTCTTAAAGATTGAAAAGGATGACACATTGAATGAAGGGGTCACTGCCACGTTGAAACACAGAACACGTTCTGCTGGAAGGAAGTTGATTTCCATTACAATTTTTATCTGGTTTTGTCCACGGGAAGGACTTGGCTGGAGAAGAAGAAGTGGTCCAACGTCCATGCACCAACACACGCCAGGGAGAAGAATGAAGGGCTGATTCATGGTGGCAGCAGTGTGGTGTCCAAGCAAGAAGTCCTTCCGCATCCAGCAGTGGAGGGAATGCTCTGTCCAAGAAGCCACCACAGTCCAAGAGTAAGGGGCCTTCACTTTGGTGTACTACATCCAGAGTCCAACAGCTTCACGGTATTCCAGCAGTTTGGAGGTGTACACGGAGCAGCTGCACCAGCAGTTCAAGCATCCAACACTTCACGGCCAGGTCCAGAAAGCCAACAGATGCACGCGCACACATCAAGCCAGTAGCAATGAAGAGGAAAAGAGACAAGCTGGAAGTTGTGGAAGTAGTGATAATGCTAATTTTTACCATTATCTAAGCATCATTTTAGTAGCAAAATCAACTCCTTTATAACTTATAACATGTTTAATCCTCTTCTTTTGTCTTGTTTTCTGAATAATTGTGTTTTAGGCTACTTCGTTGTACTTTCTTCAATAATCTCTTATTTTGTAGCTAATAATGAGCTTGGAAGAGTCTCCAACAATGTGTAGGGCTGAACCAAACACAAGGAACAAGCACACATCAAGAAACGCTCGCCCAGTGTGGACGCTCGCTCAGAGAAAGGTGGACGCTCGGCCAATGTGCACGCATGAGAGGACGGTCGCTCAGATAGAATTGGACGCTCGTCCGGTGTGGACTCACGAGAGGACGCTCGTCCAGAGAGGACGTGCATAGGATGCTCGTTCAGAGAAGACTCTCAGCGGACGCTCGCCCAGCGAGGACGCTCGTCCAGGACGCTTACAGAGCACGCTCGTCCAGCGAAGAGAGAATTGGACGTTTGTCCAGCTAGCAGAGAGGACGCTCCTCCAGCAGAGAGGACGCTCGTCCAGAAGGAGTTAAGAGGACGCTCGTCCAGAGGGATAAGAGGACGCTCGTCCAAGATTTAGGACGCTCGTCCAGGCCAGAGAAGAGGACGCTCGTCCACTTTCCATTTATCCACATGGTTCGCGCCGGGCGCGACGGGCGCGACTTTTTGCGAGAGGCTCGCGCCCGGGCGCGAAACAGAGAGGGCGCCGGGCGCGACTTTTCGCGAGTTTTCAACTTTTTGCGAGAGCCTCGCGCCCGGGCGCGACTGACAGAGGGCGCCGGGCGCGACTTTTACTGATGTGGCAGATACGTCTATTTAACCCTAAAACGCAAAGGGGTTGGGATCTTTGGCATCCCAGACACGATTTCTCTCAATTGGAGCGTCCAGAGGCGAGCTAGGAGCTGTGGGAACAGCCCTTCTTCATCCTTGGTTCTTCTTCCTTCTTCCATTTCCACCATTGTTGTAAGATCAAGCTCTCCATTCATGGAGAGCTAGTTTCATTCTTGTTGGGGGATTGATGTAACCACGGATCTCTTATGTAAATTACAGTTGTTTTGAATGATTATATGCCTCTTTGATTGATTGTTAGTGTTTAATTCCTTTGCTTAAAGCTTGTATGATTGATTCAACCATATCATGATTTTAGGGTTTGCTTGATATTGGGAAATATTGGGTGAATCTAGAATTGGATTAAACACCTAAAGGAAATTGTATCTAGGGATAGAACTAGGACCTTTGGTTGTCTTGAATCTCAATTCTTAAAGCGGATGAACTTGTTAGGTTTTCCAAGGGATTGGAGTTTAAGAAGTAAGTCTAGGCTCTCTCTACCAAGCGATTGGGTTTGAGTAATTTAGTAGATTGACATTGGCATATTAATAAAGAGGAAGTGTTTTTCTATGCATAAGAGTGAAGTAGGTGAAATCATACCCCCAACAATACCATTCCATATCATTTCTAATCTTTCATTTCCTAAGTGTTTGCATTATCAAAGATCACTTTTACCCTTTATGTTTTATCTTTAATTTAATTGCATGAAAACCCCAAAAACATGGAATCACTCTTTAGTCTAAATTAGTTAGATATTATACGATTGTCTAGGACACGAGTCTCTTGGGAAACGATATCCGGTCTTACCGGTTTTATTACTTGAACGATTTGGTACACTTGCCAAAGTCTCAACAAGTTTTTGGCGCCGTTGCCGGGGACCCGTGTTAAACTAGACTTTTGTGTGTTTCTAACCAACTTAGGCTTTATTCTTATATTCTTTTTACTGTGAATAATTTTTTGTTTTCTTTTATTTTTGGATAACTTTGTGCTCTAGTATTGTTGTCTCTAGTGTATGCAGGGCACAATCCGTACTAGGAGCACAACATCATCTGAACCTCTCCTTTTAGACCCTGAAGTTGAGAAAACTGCCCGTAGAAACAACAGTAGAAGGAAAAGGCAAAACAGGGCTGCTAGAGAAACTTCTCTCATTCAAGAGATTCCTGAGCAACCATTCTTACCTGTTTTTGATCAGGACGGAGAAGATATGGCCGCCAATCCAAATGGTCATGGTGAGGGCCAAGCTAGACGCACCTTGGAGGACTATTCTACATTCTCAAGGCCTCTTCACTTCAACAGCATTGCTAGGCCAAGAGTTAATGCCGCCAACATGGAGATAAAGCCTGCTCTCATCCATTTGGTGCAGAACAATCAGTTCCAGGGCCTTTCTCATGAGAATCCGTACAATCATTTGGCCACCTTCCTTGAGATATGTAATACTGTGAAGATTCATGATGTTCCTGATGAAGCTATAAGGCTGAGCCTGTTTCCATTCTCGTTGGGAGGAAACACCAAGGTGTGGTTGAATTCTTTTCCTGAGAATAGCTTCACGGCATGGGAGGACGTGGTTGCCAAGTTCCTCAACAAATACTTCCCATAGTCAAAAGTAAATAAAGGAAAGCAGGAAATCTCATCTTTTCAGCAAGATGGTAGTGAAACTTTGAGTCAAGCATGGGATAGGTTCAAGGGCTTACTACGAAAGACGCCCACTCATGGGTTTGACGAGCCTACCGTCCTGAATATGTTTTTGGGAGGCCTTAAATCCCAAACCAAATTAATGTTGGATGCCTCAGCTGGAGGAAACATCAGATGGAAGACACCTGAAGAAGCACATGAGCTGATAGAGAATATGGCTTCTAATGACAATGAAGTGCAAAATGAAAGGGCTCAACTCCAACAAAAAGGTGTTTTTCAAATACAATCTCAGGACGCCTTGTTAGCTCAAAACAAAATAATGACCCAACAACTCGAAGCTCTCATGAACAAGCTCTCTCAACTTCCTAAAGAGCTCCAGAATGTTTCGCAAGCTCAACATCAAGGTTGTGAGCTATGTGGTGGAGATCATATAAATGGTCAGTGTGCCTTGCAAGCAAATTTCCAAGAGGTGAATTATATGGGTAATCAAGACCGCCAAGGTACTTACAACCAAGGATGGAGACCTCACCCAAGCATGGGCCAAGGACAAGCTGGGCCATCAAACATACCACCTCAACAACAATATCAACCACATCCCTCTCTATCAGACAGGACCTCTAAATTGGAGGATACTCTTCAACAATTCATGCAAGTATCCATCTCCAACCATAAGAGCACAGAAGCATCCATAAGGAATTTGGAGATACAAGTTGGCCAACTGGCCAAGAAGCTAGAAGAAAAGCCTTATAAGAGTTTTGGAGCCAATACTGAAGCCAACCCAAAGGAGGAATGTAAGGCAATCACCATAAGAAGTGGCAAGTTGCTAGTGAGTGGGGAGAAAAAGAACTCAGAGGAGCGTGAAGAAAGAAAAGATGAAAATGAGACAAAGCTTGAGAATAGAAGAGAAGAAGAGGATGAGAGAAGAAAAAGAAAAGAAAAAGAAGTTGAGAAGCCTCTTCCCTATCCACAAATATACTCAAGAAAGGATAAAGAAAAGCAGTTTGGGCGGTTCATGGATATCTTCAAGCAATTGGAGATCAAAATACCCTTGACCGAAGCACTGCAACAAATTCCCGCCTATGCAAAGTACATGAAGCAATTCCTCAACAAGAAAAAGAGGTATTTAGATGAGGAAACAATTGAAGTGCAGGGAAATTGTAGTGCCATCATGCAGAAGACCCTCCCTCCAAAATTTAAAGATCCGGGGAGTTTCACCATTCCGTGCACCATTGGAGACCATGATATAGGGAAGGCTCTTATTGATTTAGGGGCTAGCATCAACCTGATGCCTCTCTCTATGCTTAAAAAGATTGGTGGTCTTGAAGCCAAGCCAACAAGAATGATGCTTCAATTGGCGGATAGATCTATCAAATATCCAATTGGTGTAGTTGAAGATGTGATAATAAAAATTGATAAGCTCCAATTCCCGGTGGACTTTGTAGTGATGGACATGGAGGAAGATGCAGAAATACCACTCATTCTTGGAAGACCTTTCATGAAGACAGCTAAGGTTGTCATTCATATGGAAGAGGGAATATTGAAATTAAAGGACCAAGATAGAGAGATAACGTTCAATGTCTTCGAAGCTCAGCAACAAAGTCGAGAAAAACAGGCTAGTCTTAAAGCCACAGATGAACTTTTATCATTGACTAGTCTAACAGGGCAAGCTGCCAAGTTGGTCAAGAAGAGCCTTAATTGTTTCTCCCCAAAAGTGAAAGAAGAGGAAGAAGTTAGGGAAGATGAAATAGTTCACCAAGGCTCTATTGTGGAAAGTGATGAACCCAAACCTGGCAAACCAGTTAAGCTCAAGAGTAGGGTCTGGGTTATCAAGGCTATCAAAGCAAATGGAGTTCTCGAAATCGAGGCTCCATATTCAAGAAGAGTCAAGTTGGTGACAAGAAAGTTACTTAGAACATGTTGGTGTCATGAAAGGAAGAAGCACACCAACATCAAAAACCAAACTTAAATGCTTCATTTGTCAAGCTACTGACGTTAAACAAGCGCTTACTGGGAGGCAACCTAGCTTTCTAACCTTCCTTCAGTGTTATTTTGTTATTTGAGTGTGATTTTGATTGTTTGAATGTGTTTTAGAACTTGTTAAAATTGGGCTGTGTGGAAGCATGTTAATGTGTTGTGTAGCCTGAGATGTTAATAGTGTGATTTTGTTGTGTCTTGAATTGTAATTGCTTGTTTTGGAGAATGCTGAGAACTTTTGAAATTGAGCACCAAAATTTTGATTCTTGAATTGAATTTCAAGTGTTAGAGATTTGAGCAAGTTTGTTTAGTAAAATCAAGGTGTTTTGGGTTGTTTTGAGAGCTAGAGAATGCAAAAATCAGAAAATTGTACTGTGAGTTGAGCAATCTGCAGTCTGCTGAAATCTGCAGAATTCACGCCCAGGCCCCCTGACCAGGCGCGCCCAGGCGCGATATGGCACCACCTACGTGCTGGTCGCGCCCGGCGCCCTCCACACGAGGGGCGCTCGAGTGCGACTTGTGCAGGCTTATCTTTCTGAGTTTTAGTGCACAGTGTGGTCCGTTTCAATTTCCTAACCCTAATCCTCACCTCAGTTCAATTCTCTCTCGCTCTCTCTCGTAACCCATCCTCCCAAAGCCTCCAAAACCACCATACACCTCCATCTCAACCACACTCACTGTCACCACACAACCACCATCACACTCACCATTGTGAACTCTCTCACTCACGAACCCTTTCAACTCCACTCAACCCAGCCACTAAACCTTACCACTTAAACATCACACTCACTCATTCTCTTCACAAAATCAAGTCTATCTGGGCACTCTTCACTCACAGAAAAACTCTCAACTCATCAAAGAACCCCAATTTCAAAATCAATTTCCCTTCTCCAAAACAAGCAGGTTTCAATTTCTCTGTTTTTAACTTTGTATTTCTGTTCGTGGTTTGAAATAGGGTTAGATGTTTGTAATTGAACTGATTGTTGAATGTTGGAGAGGCTGTGGCTCAAGAAAACTAGCCAAACTTCTGCAGAATTTTTCTGCATAACTCGCGCCGGGCGCCCCCTGCAGAGTCGCGCCCGGGCGCGACTCGTTCTGCCAGCATTCGGCCTGTGTTGAGTTTTTCAACTGTTTTCCAATTTTTGCCTTTTGATCTTCTTGTGATTGTTTGTGATGGTTTGTCCTAATTGTTTGTGTATGATTTTAAGCCTTGAATGAACATTCTTTTGCACAAACATTGCATTTCACTTTGATTATGTGTTGCTCCTCTCACCCAGGTTTCATGACTCCAGCGGAGTATGCTGCCAGAGTAGCTTGGCCTGGAGACCAGACCAATTTTGTAGGGGAAGTTGGAGCAGAAGCTGGTGAAGATAATGCAGATGAGGAGGAGGATTCTGATATGAGCGATGATAACGTTTCATGAGTAGAGTTGGAGACTCCTCTGTGCACTCACAAACCCTTTTATTTTGCTTTTATGTTTTGTTTGCTTGTCTTTAAAGTTGTGTGTGACTTTTACTTTTTAGTTTGTTTGAAGATGTTTAAGTTATCTGGCTTGATAGACTGTGCTGAACCATGATGCTTATGCTTGAATATGAAATGATTTTTGAGATGGTTCAAGTTAGTTCAAATTGTGGTTGCTTTCTTCAGGAAAATTATGAGAATGCTTTATGTTTAATTGCGATCAATATTTATGGCAGTTGCTTCATGATGTTGTGGAACCTTGAGTTAACCTTGTGAGATGTTGTGCCTTATATTTTTCTTGTAAATGCTATCATGTTAGATCACAATTGACTTTGCCTGAGTTTCTCTGAATTGAATCATTTACTTGCTTGTTAGACATGATCAAGGCCATCTTACTCTTCTACCTCTTTTACATGTTCTGAGCCAAATAAGCCAATACTAACCCCTTCAACCTTAATGAAAGATGTCTTCCCTCTTTGAACCTCAAGTCTATTGAAAATTCCTTGATTTCCCTACCTTGAGTTTAATTGAGCAATCATTTGTACTAATGGAGAATGGTTTAAGTTTGGGGGAGTTTGTTCAGTATGGGTGTATGGAGAAAAATAGAAAGATAGAAAAGTAAGGAAAAAGAAGAAGAGGAAGAAAAATGAACTCATTGAAAAAGAATTGGGAAATAAGTTGAGAAGTGGTTTATCCAGTTCTGAAGCAAAGAGAGAGACTAATGTTATATCATGAAGTAAATTGTTTTATCACTTAAGCTCAAGGTGCTTTGTTATCCAGAAAAACCATGTTTCTTTCTTAGCCCAACCTCAATACAAGCCAATCAAAGTCCTTGTGATGCTAACTTGCTTGTGAATGTGTTTAATTCGGTTGAAACGAAGGGCAAAGTTGATGTGTGTGACATTGTGATAGTAGAGTGATAGATACACATCCTTATACACCAGAGTATTAAAGTGAAACACTATCTTGAGTGAGGATTGGTTCTACATAGTTCAGTAAAGCATTCTGCCATGATTGTTGATCTCTTATAAACTGTGACATTTGATTGATTCAATGTATTGTGAGCACCACAGTGGAAGACTAATTTGTTATACATTTCCAGTTGTTTCAAGTTAAGCAAGTATTGTGAATTCGGTTGTGCTTTTGAAAATTTTGTTGCGTTAAAGACAGATACCTTTTGCTTGAGGACAAGCAAGGTTCTAAGTTTGGGGGTATTTGATAATGCTAATTTTTACCATTATCTAAGCATCATTTTAGTAGCAAAATCAACTCCTTTATAACTTATAACATGTTTAATCCTCTTCTTTTGTCTTGTTTTCTGAATAATTGTGTTTTAGGCTACTTCGTTGTACTTTCTTCAATAATCTCTTATTTTGTAGCTAATAATGAGCTTGGAAGAGTCTCCAACAATGTGTAGGGCTGAACCAAACACAAGGAACAAGCACACATCAAGAAACGCTCGCCCAGTGTGGACGCTCGCTCAGAGAAAGGTGGACGCTCGGCCAATGTGCACGCATGAGAGGACGGTCGCTCAGATAGAATTGGACGCTCGTCCGGTGTGGACTCACGAGAGGACGCTCGTCCAGAGAGGACGTGCATAGGACGCTCGTTCAGAGAAGACTCTCAGCGGACGCTCGCCCAGCGAGGACGCTCGTCCAGCACGCTCATTCATCATTTATCATTCATCATTTATCATTCATCATTTACTATTCATTATTACATAATCATTTTCACCATTTCATAAGAAACCACCGAGACCGAACGTTCTGTCCCCAAAAACCGAGGACGAACGCTGTAAAATGAGACCCAAAAGGACGCTCGTTCAAATCAAAGAACGAACGGTTTAAGCTCAGAAATGTACAAGTCTGGTACTGTTCATTGGACGAACGCTCATTCAAGACCGAGCACTGTTTGGACGAACGCTCATACCGAGCACTATTAGGACGAACGCTCGAGACCGAGCACTATTTGGACGAACGCTCATACCGAGCACTATTAGACGAACGCTCGAGACCGAGCATTATTTGGACGAACGCTCGAGACCGAGCACTATTAGACGAACGCTCGAGACCGAGCATTATTTGGACGAACGTTCGGTATGAGACCGAACTCCAATTTAAACGAACGTTCGGTATGAGACCGAACTCCAATTTAAACGAACGTTCGGTATGAGACCGAACTCCAATGTGGACGAACGTTCAATATCTGGACGAACGTTCTTAGGCATTTGGACGAACGTCCAATTTGAAACCAAATTGGATGAACGCTCGATAATTTGGACGAACGTCCAATTTGAAGCCAAATTGGACGAACGCGCCTGCAGGATTTCAGAATTTGCAGAAAACCCAGAAACGAAACCAGAAACCCAAATATTCATCCCATGCAATTTCATATATCTCACTTCATTAAAATGACGATCGTTCATGTACTTCAGTAATATCAAGTATCATGCATTATATCCATTTAATCAAATGACATACGTTCGTACAACAAAATTCCAGCAACATCATGCATTATATTCATGCAGTTAACAACGAACGTTCACACACATACATCAAACCAGTTAAATTACACAAGCTTCCCTTACCTCTTGAAGACTTCCTTTTTGAAATCTTGAACCTAGAAATACAAGTGTCTGGATCTCCTTCCAAGACTTGCAGAACTAAGTTTCTTTCCTCTCCAGCAACTTTGAACTTCACGTTCTTTACTAAAATATAGCAGCAAAACCTCCCCCAGTGCAGAACCCCTTACCCCAAATTTATTCTCCTACGCGTTTGAATGGTGCCAAAATGAGAGAAATCACGGAGAGCAAACCTGTTGCTGCTTTTTTCCTAATTTCTCAATACAACCAAAACGCTACAGCACTAATTGTCCTCCACTCCTATTAAAATAAAATAAAATAATAAAAGCATAAAGGACACGGTCCTTACATTCTCCCCAACAACAAAAATTTTCGTCCTCGAAAAAAATTAGGACGGAGTCTCGAACAGATGGGGATATAAGTCCTTCATAGCATCTTCCACTTCCCACGTAGAATCACCCGTCTTCTCGTCCCAGACGACTTTCACCAATCTGACTGCTTTCCTCTTGTAGTACCTGGTGTCACTGTCTTCAATGCGTACTGGCTGCATTTCTATCGTACGATCTTGACGAAGATGAATGTTTTCTAACTCCAATATGTGAGAAGGGTCGGCTACATACTTCCGGAGTTGAGAAACATGAAAGATTGGATGAAGATTGGATAACTGAGGTGGTAAAGACAACTCGTACGCAACTGGTCCAATCTTCCTCAAGATTTGATAGGGTCCGATGAACTTGGGAGACAACTTCTTGGGTCGAATGGTTCTCCCAACCCCCGTGGTCGGATGCAGTCTAAGGAAAACATGATCTCCTGCATCGAACTCTAAGGGTCTTCTTCTCTTGTCAGCGTAAGATTTCTGTCGACTCCTGGACGTCTTCAGCCTCTCTTGAATTAACTTCACCTTCTCAGTCGTCTGCTGAATGAGCTCTGGTCCTGTTAACACCTTTTCCCCTTCTTGAAACCAACACAAAGGCGTTTGGCACTTTCTCCCGTACAGAGCTTCAAAAGGAGCCATTCCTATACTGGCTTGAAAACTGTTGTTGTATGTGAACTCCACTAAAGGCAAGACTTCATCCCAGACACCCATGTGATCTAGGACACACGTCCTCAACAAGTCTTCAAGCGTCTGCATGGTTCTCTCGGACTGGCCGTCCGTCTGTGGATGCTAAGCCGAACTCATATGGAGTTTGCTACCGAGTTCACTTTGTAATGATCGCCAGAACCGAGAAGTAAACCGTGTGTCTCGGTCTGAAACAATGCTAGACGGAACTCCATGTAGACGAACGATCTCCTTGATGTAAAGCTTAGCCAGGTTCGTCATTGACATCTTCAGACTGACTGCTAGGAAATGAGCACTCTTCGTCAGTCGATCCACAATTACCCATACGGAATCATGATTCCTGACCGTTCGAGGTAAGTGGGTCACGAAGTCCATCGCAATGCCGTCCCACTTCCATTCTGGAATCTCTAACTGCTGAAGTAGACCGCCTGGCCTTTGATGTTCAGCCTTGGCTCGTTGACACGTTAAGCATGATGCCACAAAACGTGCGACATCACTCTTCATTCCCGGCCACCAGAACGACTTCCTGAGGTCCTGATACATCTTAGTCATACCAGGGTGTATGCTAAGACGACTGTGGTGTCCTTCCTCAAGAATCATCCTTTTCAACTCACCATCATTCGGAATGCACGTTCTATTCATGTAGCGTAGCATACCATCAGTTCCAGTGTTAAAATGTTTTGCTTGATCTGTACCGAGTGCGCTCAAGATCTTCACCAACTCTTCATCCTCTCGTTGCTTCACTCTAATCCGGTCGAATACGTCACTGGAGATTCTAAGAGTACAACATTTGATAAAATTCGGTTGTAAGTCAAACTGTAACCTCAGATCTCTAAAACTTTCTACCAAACTCAACTCTCGGACCATCATAGAGGAGACGTGAACTACCTTTCTGCTTAAAGCGTCTGCTACAACATTTGCTTTTCCCGGATGGTATAGTAGTTCAAAGTCGTAATCCTTTAAGAACTCCAACCAACGTCTCTGTCTCATATTCAGCTCCTTCTGATCAAACAGGTATTTGAGACTCTTGTGATCACTGAATACTTGAAATGTCGACCCATACAAGTAATGTCTCCAGATTTTCAAGGTAAAGACGACTGCTGCTAATTCCAGGTCGTGAGTTGGGTAGTTCTTCTCATGAACCTTCAGTTGTCGAGATGCATACGCAACCACCCTCTTTTCTTGCATGAGTACACAACCCAAACCCTGATGAGATGCGTCACAATATACCACGAAGAGTTTAGCCGTGTCAGGTATGACTAATACCGGGGCGCTCGTTAACTTATTCTTCAATTCTTGGAAACTTTCTTCACACCGATCGGTCCAAGCGAACGGTTGATCCTTTCTGGTCAGCTGAGTAAGCGGAGCCACTATTTTGGAAAACCCTTCAATGAACCGTCTATAGTAGCCCGCGAGTCCCACAAAGCTGCGAACTTCAGTTACCGAGCGTGGACTCTCCCATTCCAACACTGCTCGTACTTTAACCGGATCCACTGAGATTTCTCCAGCTGAAACCACATGTCCCAAAAATGGCACTTCCTTCATCCAAAATTCACATTTAGAGAACTTGGCGTACAACTCCTTTTCTCTTAAGATGCCTAGAACAACCCTCAAGTGATCTTCATGCTCTTCATAGCTCTTGGAGTAGACAAGAATATCATCAATGAATACAACCACAAACTTGTCAAGATACGGCCTGAAGATACGGTTCATATAGTCCATAAATATTGCTGGGGCGTTTGTCACACCGAATGGCATCACTACATACTCGTAGTGTCCATAACGAGATCGGAAGGCTGTCTTCTGGATGTCTTCTTCCTTCACCCGAATCTGATGGTATCCCGACCGTAAATCAATCTTTGAGAATATAGTCGCGCCATGTAATTGATCTAGCAGGTCGTCAATCCGAGGCAAAGGATACTTGTTTTTGATAGTCAGCTTGTTTAACTGCCTGTAATCAATGCAGAGACGAGAACTGCCATCCTTCTTCTTCACTAAGAGTACAGGCGCTCCCCAAGGTGATACACTTGGTCTGATAAACTGCTTATCCATTAATTCTTCAATCTGCTCCTTGAGTTCAGCTAACTCGGCTGGCGACATCCGATAGGGTGCAATAGAGACAGGTCCAGCATTCGACACTAGATCTATAGTAAATTCCACCTCGCGTGGAGGAGGTAATCTAGGCACTTCATCAGGAAATACATCAGGGAATTCATCCATGACTGATCGTCCTCCATTCAGTTTACTGGACGATCGCTCATGAGTCAAACCTTCAAGTCGTTCGTCCGAATGTGTCATTATCAGAAAGCAACTGGCGCCATCCACGATGTCTTCTTTCAGTTGACCGAGCGTCACAGATAGATCCACTTCATACTCATCCGGAAACACCAATTCTTTTGCACCACAATCTATGAGAATGCGATTGGTAGCCAGCCAATCCATCCCTAAGATTACTTCGAGATCTTTCAAGGGTAGACAGATGAGATTTATCTTGTAATTACGCCCCTCAACCTCTATAGGACATTTAACACATACAGTAGACGTCCTAACCTCACCAGCCGCTGGGGTTGATACTACCAAGTCGAACTGCATTTCGCGTTCGGCCAATCCCAATTTCTCAACACACGCCTTCGAAATGAAGGAGTGTGTTGCCCCCGAATCATACAACACACAAACAGGCATTCCATGTAATAAGCAAGTACCAGTAACGAGCGTACCTGAACTGGCAGCTTCCGCGGTCGTGATCGCATAAACTCTACCAACAGCCTGTGCTCGTCCACCCCTTCCCTGTTGCACTCTTCCAGCATTTGGCGGCCTCATTACTGCTCGCCCTCCCATATTACACTCGTGCTCCATGTGACCGTTTCTTCTACAGCGAGTGCAGTATTTTGCTCCCTCTAACAGAGGACACGACGATCTGTAGTGTGGTCCTCCACACTTAAAACATCTGACTGATCCAGACTGTCCAGACTGTCCCGCAACAACCATAGCCTGAGAATTTGATGGTTGTGTTGGACGAGCATATGACAACTTATCCCGATTCATATTCGGCCTGGTCATGATGGGTCCTCTAGTTGGTTGTTGCTGCTTCTTCAATCGTTCTGCTTCAGTCACATTTTTCTCTAATACTTTTGCTCTCTCAATCATAGCAGGAAAGGACTTAATGCAGAGGCTGGATATCAATACCTTAAGATCACTCCTCAGTCCATTTTCAAACTTCCTGCACTGCCACACTTCACTGGTGGCAAGGGTATTAAAGCGAACCAGATGTTTGAACCTGTTGGTGTACTCCGAGACAGACATATTACCTTGTACCAATTGGAGAAATTCCACCTCTTTGCCGAATCGAACACTATCCGGGAAATATTCCTCATAAAACTTCTCTTTGAAGACTGTCCAGGAAATAGGACTGCGAGATTCTACTAGTATCATCTTCGCAGTCGACCACCAATGGCTGGCCTCTCTAGTCAACAGATACTCGGTGAATGCCAGTCTTCGATCATTCGGACATTCCTTAGCATCGTAAATCTGTTCCATGTCCCTTATCCACTGATCAGCTCCGTCGGGAGGGCACTTCCCATCAAATTTTGCAGGACGATGCTGTAAAAAGTTCTCCAAACTCCACTCAGTCTGATGAGTAGTGTTTGAAGCAGATGCTCCCGGTGTACCCCTGGTAGCTGCAAGAATCTCCATAAGTTGTCTCTGAGTCACTTCAGAATTTGCACGAGCGGCCTCCAAACTCTGTAAGGCAGCCGCATTTTGCTGCGTCAAAACAGCGTTCTGCTCTTGTAACCTTTCAATTACGGATTCCAACAATCTGGTGTTGTTGGGCACATCATGTTCATTGGTCTGCGGTGGAGAAAGAGGGGAAAGTCTAGGTGCCATTGATTCTCTGGAATAGAGAAAAGGAACGAATGTTAGTCCTATTAAAAGAGTCGAAAGTAACTCATTGAACGAAACTTAAGCACACAGCAAAAACACAGTGTACTCATAACCTACAGTGTCCTTAAGAGGACAAAACTGCTCTGATACCACTAATGTGACATCCCAAAAATACAGTCATAACTATAAATTTAGAAAAAATCACATTTAATAATAATCTCAAACAGTTTTACACTAAAAGTTAAAGAAATGCGAAGCAAAAGAACGCTCAAAGATGAACATCTTTGAGTACAAAACCAACATAACGGACGAATGTGCAAAAGCCACACGTCACACATGAGAGTTTACAAATTAAAGCCAAACGTACAAGAAACCTGACCGAACGGTTCACACAGGATAAATTACTGAACGGTCGAATTAACTTAAAAGAAAACAAGAGATGGTCGAACGACCACTCAGTTCTACTAAATACAACACTGGCCGAGCGGTCTCACTGCTCGATCTTCACTTCAACATCAACCAGGTTCTCTTCGTTCAACGCATCTTCCAAACGCTCGTCTCCATCTGCTCACATCCACACGGATGATCATTGCAATGACAAGACGGACGTACAAGTACAATGGACAACACAAGGAAACCGAAAGGGTAAGCTTACGTAATTTAACTCATGCATCAATACGCAATTTCAGGTAACAATTCAACATACATACACATTCATTAAATAACAACGCACTTTAACGTATTCACAAATTAAACTTAACACGACTGACTGTCCGGACTGTATGAACTCTGTGTAGCTTCGGTGTTCGTGCACCCGGGTGATGTAGTAACTGGAACTCTCATCAGCTGTCACCCGAGGTTAGTCCTATCTGTCCAAATAATCACCAGGACTAGGACCTCCTGCCGTTCCCACACATGACGTACCCCCTCTACGTGAGGACGAGTACTCACGGAACATCAGGATGAACAACCGGCTAAGCTTACCACATTCATACATTACGAATCTTAATAATCAAGTTCTGAGTCGTTCCTCCCCGGAACGCTCTTTCAAAAATCATAACTTTCCATTCATCTCATAAACTCTTCGTCATTTTACTATTCATCTTTTATCATTCATCATTTATCATTCATCATTTATCATTCATCATTTACTATTCATTATTACATAATCATTTTCACCATTTCATAAGAAACCACCAAGACCGAACGTTCTGTCCCCAAAAACCGAGGACGAACGCTGTAAAATGAGACCCAAAAGGACGCTCGTTCAAATCAAAGAACGAACGGTTTAAGCTCAGAAATGTACAAGTCTGGTACTGTTCATTGGACGAACGCTCATTCAAGACCGAGCACTGTTTGGACGAACGCTCATACCGAGCACTATTAGGACGAACGCTCGAGCCGAGCACTATTTGGACGAACGCTCATACCGAGCACTATTAGACGAACGCTCGAGACCGAGCATTATTTAGACGAACGCTCGAGACCGAGCACTATTAGACGAACGCTCGAGATCGAGCATTATTTGGACGAACGTTCGGTATGAGACCGAACTCCAATTTAAACGAACGTTCGGTATGAGACCGAACTCCAATTTAAACGAACGTTCGGTATGAGACCGAACTCCAATGTGGACGAACGTTCAATATCTGGACGAACGTTCTTAGGCATTTGGACGAACGTCCAATTTGAAACCAAATTGGACGAACGCTCGATAATTTGGATGAACGTCCAATTTGAAGCCAAATTGGACGAACGCGCCTGCAGGATTTCAGAATTTGCAGAAAACCCAGAAACGAAACCAGAAACCCAAATATTCATCCCATGCAATTTCATATATCTCACTTCATTAAAATGACGATCGTTCATGTACTTCAGTAATATCAAGTATCATGCATTATATCCATTTAATCAAATGACATACGTTCGTACAACAAAATTCCAGCAACATCATGCATTATATTCATGCAGTTAACAACGAACGTTCACACACATACATCAAACCAGTTAAATTACACAAGCTTCCCTTACCTCTTGAAGACTTCCTTTGTGAAATCTTGAACCTAGAAATACAAGTGTCTGGATCTCCTTCCAAGACTTGCAGAACTAAGTTTCTTTCCTCTCCAGCAACTTTGAACTTCACGTTCTTTACTAAAATATAGCAGCAAAACCTCCCCCAGTGCAGAACCCCTTACCCCAAATTTATTCTCCTACGCGTTTGAATGGTGCCAAAATGAGAGAAATCACGGAGAGCATGTTGCTGCTTTTTTCCTAATTTCTCAATACAACCAAAACGCTACAGCACTAATTGTCCTCCACTCCTATTAAAATAAAATAAAATAATAAAAGCATAAAGGACACGGTCCTTACACCACTACAAAAAAAATGATAAATATTTATTACTAACAAAAATTAATACCATAATTAAATAATATATAAACACAACATTAAAATTTTTCTTACACTTGCTTTTTTCCCTTCCATTGAAACGGCCCTAACAAGATAACATTCCACACTCAGTTATATCATTCAACTTAACGAAACGCCAAAAACACAATGTAAAACACAATGCCAGGGCTCGCCCATTTTTACTTACACCAATAAACGTCCGTACTACAGTAAAGATTGAACGACCGACAGAGCGAGAGAGCGAGAGACCGTGAGAGCGAGAGAGCGAAAGAGCGAGAGAGCGTGAGAGCGAGAGAGCGAGAGAGCGAGAGAGCGAGAGAACGAGAGAGCGTGAGAGCGAGAGAGCGAGAGAACGAACGTCTTTCCGAGAGAGCGAGAGAACGAACGTCTTTCCCACCCTAAACCGCCAAACCCAATTCTTAAAATTTTAACCTGGAAATCCCAAACTACCCCTCGCCCCGTAACCCTTTCTCTGTTTTCATTTCAAATCACTAAGCCAATGAAGCGCTGACACGTGGCGTTGTCAAAACAGTGTTAAAAAAACGTTTTCCAAATAACATTTTCCTATTCACAAACTCACTCGTACTGCTCTAGTTTGATTTGAGCGTGGAACTGGAATGTGGGGGCTTCTTCGAACTAGAACGTGTTTGCGATATGCAGAGGCCCTTCTTCTTCATCAACCATGGAAGAAGAAGGTAGGGTTCTGTTCTTTGTCCGCCATTGACGGCCGTAATTGCCTTCTGGATCTGCCGGAGATCGAGAAGGTTCTGTTGGATATCAAAGCTGACGACGTTAAGGTGATATCGGTTCCCAAGCACTGCGATTGGGCCGATTTCATGGTTCTCGCCACTGGCAGGTCCACCTGGCACGTCAAGAACATAGCCCAAGCCCTAATTTACAAGGCACCACACCCTCCTTCCTTCGTCCTTTTTATCGCTATATTTGCATTGATTTTCGATTGAAACTCAAAAGTGGTTTTCATTTTTGTTTTTCTTCCGACTTATGTATATTTGTGTAATTAACCAGGCCAAACAGAAACAGAGAGGAGCTGAACGAATGATGCTACCGAGTGTAGAAGGGGAAGAGGGAGGAAAGTGGATAGTCATTGACTCTGGTATCTCGTGCTTTTGTAATCATTTTTGTGTTCATTTTGTTGAGTTTAGAAAATCCATTAGGGGTCGTTTGGACAATCTTCTAGTTTTTTTCGGTTAAAATTAATTTATACATACCCAAATTTGTAGAATTGTTCTTATATAACTTTTTGTTTTTGTTTTTTTTTTTATCTTTTACTTTGTGCAATGAGCTAATCTAACTTACCTTCTCTTTTTTAATTTTTCTCACCTAAAGTATTTTGAAGAAATTTGTCCAAACAGAACTCCAACTAAAGAAAATTGCAGTAGCGATAATGGCTGATAACAGATACAATGTCATGAATTAGCATCTTGACTGTGTTGGTTGGTTTAGGAGATATTTATTTTATGTTAGTCTGTTTCCAGTTTGTTAAAATAAGTTGTGCAATCCTATTTTCTAGGATATGCAGATTAAATCTATATCAGTTAACCATTCACGTAATTTTAGGATGAAAAATCGTGGGTGGATACAGTGCTTTCGGTCCTTCTTTTTCGGTTAGTTATCTCTGTATTTTGGCTTTATAAGCCAACTTATGTTTTGTTAATAATAAGAGATTATGCAGCACATACCTTAAGTGAGTATATTATTCTCAGTTAACAATTGGTATCAGAGCTCCTATATAGGGGCCTGATCCTAAATCTCCTTGAGAGTGAGAGAAATAGTGGTGAGTGAGTGGAAAGAAACAACAAATTTATTTCAAAAAGAGTGTGAAAACAGAATGGCAGAGAATGATAAGTATGTGCAACCTGCAATCCCAAAATTTGCTGGTCATTATGATCATTGGGCAAAGTTGATGGAAAATTTACTACGTTCCAAACAGTATTGGAATTTGGAGTTGATTACACATAGGTGTTTGCCCCGGTTGCTCGGCTTGACACTATTCGCATCATACTTGCATTAGCAGCTCATTATAGTTGGCCAGTTTTTCAAGTAGATGTGAAAAGTGCCTTCCTTCATGGTGAACTCAAGGAAGATATTTATGTGCAACAACCTATTGGTTTTGTCAAGAAAGGGGAAGAAGACAAAGTTTACAAATTAAGAAAGGCATTGTATGGCCTTAAACAGGCCCCAAGAGCATGGTACAGTAAGATAGAGAATTATTTTTCTCGTAAAGGCTTTGAAAGGTGCTACTGTGAACATACTCTTTTTACAAAATCAAAAGAGGGAGGTAAAATTTTAATTGTAAGCCTTTATGTTGATGATTTGATATATACTGGAAATGATTGGGGCATATGTGATGAATTTAAAAAGTCAATGATGTCAGAGTTTGACATGTCTGATTTAGGAAGAATGAGGTATTTTCTTGGAATAGAGGTTGTGCAAAATTCAAATGGAATTTTTATTTGTCAAAGAAAATATACTCATGAGATACTAGCAAGGTTTGGCATGGAGAATAGCAATGCAGTAAAGAATCCTATTGTCCCAGGTACAAAACTGTCAAAGGATGTTGCAGGGACTAAAATTGATCCAACCATGTTTAAGCAAGTAGTTGGCAGTCTAATGTACTTGACTACTCGTCCAGATATTATGTATGGAGTAAGTTTAATTAGCAGATTCATGTCTTGTCCAACTGAATCACATTGGGTGGCAGCAAAATGCATATTAAGGTACTTAAAAGGTACCACTGAACTGGGCATTTTTTACAAGAAGGGTGGCAGCACAAATGTTGTGGCTTATTCTGACAGTGACTTTGCTGGAGACTTGGATGATCGTAGAAGCACTTCTGGATCTGTGTTTTTACTTGGCTTTGGAGCAGTTTCATGGTCCTCTAAGAAACAACCTATAGTAACATTGTCTACTACTGAGGCTGAGTATATAGCAGCTGCCTCTTGTGCTTGTCAATGTGTTTGGATTAAAAGGATATTGGAGAAGATTGGCCTTAACGAGTAGAACAGTACGTTAATTCTGTGTGATAACAATTCAACCATACAATTATCCAAGAATCCAGTGTTTCATGGGAAAAGCAAACACATTGATATAAGGTTTCATTTTTTGAGAGATTTGGTGAAGGATGGAGTTGTCAGGATGAGCTATTGCAAATCACAGATTCAAATTGCAGACATTATGACCAAGCCTCTGAAACTGGATCAATTCTTAAAGCTTCGTAGTATGCTTGGCATGATTGAAATTTCAAAATTAAACTAGATGTCATAGCATATAGTTTAAGGGAGGGAATGTTGGTTGGTTTAGGAGATATTTATTTTATGTTAGTCTGTTTCCAGTTTGTTAAAATAAGTTGTGCAATCCTATTTTCTAGGATATGCAGATTAAATCTAGATCAGTTAACCATTCACGTAATTTTAGGATGAAAAATCGTGGGTGGATACAGTCCTTTCAGTCCTTCTTTTTCGGTCAGTTATCTGTATTTTGGCTTTATAAGCCAACTTACGTTTTGTTAATAATAAGAGATTATGCAGCACATACCTTAAGTGAGTATATTATTCTCAGTTAACAGACTGCATTTGCTAAATGTTCTGTTCTTTTAGGAATGTTAGGTATTCACAGGCCTTTCCAATAATTAATATTTACGAAGAACTAGTTTACTATCTTTAATGGGGTCTTCTTTTTTAGAGAGGTCTATTCCATCCACACGATAGATGTTGTGTGATGTTATAAATTAGTAAACCAATATGCAAATACTGGTTGAAACTCACATCAGAGAGCTACTGATGCAGTTTAAGTGGAGACTTATACTCTATCCTAGCTAATTGATCTACCTGTGTGACAAATTACTAGTTCCTTAGTACTAGAAAGTTGTTAAATTAACTTGTTGGTTCCGCAACATTATTGTCTTAGCGTATGTTGCTTTGCGTGATATTCATTAAATCAAACAAGATAATGAGTTTAGTCTCAGCATGGTATCAGTTTCTACACTCTACAACCTCTGATTTTCTTTCTTGCACTTATTCCAGTTTCTTCACTGGTGAATGGAGCCAGCGAATTACCATTCTTGGGTGATTAGGGATAACAAGGTAAGACGGGTGCTGTAAAAAGGTGTGGGTAGGCTGGACATTTAAGCCCGTCAATCTGCATGGGGCATTATAACCTGCAGCCCATTGGCCAAAGTGTGGGTGAGCCTGCCCCTCAACATGCATGACTCTTCTATTGAAGAATTAACTGAATTTTGTCTGTTACAACTAATCTAACATTGTGGTTTAATTCTTTTTATCTATTTCGGGAGGTGTTGCAATTTAGTGATTCTTTCATGTTAACTTTTCATTGCTTAGCGCATGCGGTGGCTTGACAAGGCTTCGGGGAAAAAATTACTTTGTTAGTCTTTAGGGTTTAATAGGTCCTTTCTCTGTCACTTTCCTTCTATCAGTCTATTATTTTTGGTGATGTATGATTTGCTAGATCAGTGAACATTGCTTTTTATGTTATGAAAACTTTCAATTATTGGATTTATAGTTCTAACATGCCTTGCTTTCCCTTTTTGGTTCATTTTTTTTTTATGTTTAGGTAAAGTGATAGTTCATGCACTTGATGAAAAGGCCAGAGCTTACTACAATTTGGAGGGTCTTTGGACCCGAGGGACAATTCAAAATGAACCTGATGGGGTAAGTACGAGGCTAGCTTATATTCGTTTTAAGTTGTAAGATAGTTAGATATAGTTTGGGTTTGTTACAGGTTTACTATTTAATCATTTTTTGATTTATAGCTTATATTTACATTGTCATACCTACCAAATTTTTTATTGGTTAATAGTGTAGATAACAGCGCACCAAATAAAACTCAATTTGAAAACCATTAAGTGGAATTCACCATTTCTTACTTCTGTGCCTGCCACCTTAACATTCATTCACTACTTGGATTTATACTATGATGGTATTGCCACACCAAATCTTCCTATGGATTAGGCGTTGTGATTGAGGCCAATTCCTGTACCAGTTTGTGTCAAGAGTAGTTGAAAATGGTACTTTAAGTTATTCTTGGTGGAGGTTTTAGAGCATGCATTTGATGGGTTTTGGGGGCTCGCGCGAGTTATCTGATTAGGCTTATGTTAGTGTATATGGCTTGGTTCAACTAGGCTTGAGCAATTACATAGACATATGTCTTTATTATTTTTATTATGATGATGAATATGTATTCTTGAGATAAATACTGTAGGATGAATGATTCGAATGATCATTTTTCTTTTCACTGATTGTAGGATTTACAGAAAGCTTTGGTGAAGGTTCGTCGAAAAAACAATTCGAAGAAACCAGCACAAAAGAATACTTAATTGGTGTCTCAATGTAAACAACCTTTTAAAACTGTAGCTTCTGACTGCATCTGATCTAGACAATTTAGAAGTTTGTATACATATCACGGTTTTCTGATATGTTATTTTAGTTGTTTTAAATACAAATTTTGCTATGGTTGTCTAGCTGCAATGGTAAAGATAGAAAAGAGGTAACATTGAAGGTCTCCATCATCATGTACTCCACTTTTACTTTTGGTGAGTCATGAATCGTTACCGGAGCTGGACTTTTACATCACCTACATAAATATGTGAATTAAAAAACCTGTTTACAAACAGAAAATATATATATTAAACATACATCTCATTCTCCTAGGTGACAAAAATTACTTGAGTTGGAAAATGGCTAAAAAAATGAAATATTTTCAACTTAGAGTGATGAAAACGGAGGAAAGTATATTTTTCAATATAAAAATCAACTTTAACTTTTTTTAACAGTCAGATAATTATCTTTAGAAATGGTTCTAACTTCTGAATTCTTTTTCTGACGAAGTAAATTATTTTGAAAAAATTTCAGCTAATAATTAGAAGTTAATTTTAAATAAAAATGTCAAGAAATTCTATTTCTTAAATACTCTTTTTAATGTATATTAACAACTTTGATGGCGCAAAATTTGGTAGTATTTTCTAAATTCTTTTAGAATTTTTAATTTTTTACATTTTAAAATTAGAATTTACAGTTGTAAGTTTAACTGTACTTGCATTCGTAATAAATTTAAAATAATAATATATATATATTTTTTACTTATTGTATTTGCACGAGTATTTTTAACAATACATATAAATTAATCAATGAAATAATGTATTATTTCAAGTCTTATGAGATAGTGTGACATCCTAAAAATACAGTCATAAACCATATAATTAGAAAATCACTTTTAATAATAATTCAAAACAGTTTTCCAACTAAAAACAAAACCGAATGAACGAACGCTCAAGGACGAACGTCCTTGAGTATAGTCTTAGAATAATAAAGAACGAACGCGCAAAGCCGCACGTCCATACAATAAGGGTTACAAATTAAGGTCGAACGTAAAATAAAAACCTGACTGAACGGTTTACACGGGACAAATACCGAACGGTCTTAACCAAAATGAAAGAAGGAGGTGGTCGAATGACCACTCAATTCAACAACTCCACTACTAGCCGAGCGTCTCATTCTCACTGCTCATTCTTCACTTCAACTTCAACTAAGTTGGCTTCGTCCAGTGCTTCTTCCAAACGCTCGTCTCCCTCTGCTCACATCCACACGGATGATCATTGCAACGACAGGACGAATGTACAAAACGAGACAACACAAGGAAAAACGCAGGGTAAGCTTATGTAATTTAACTCATGCATCAACATACAAATTCATGTAAACAATTCATCACACATGAACACAATTCAACGTACGTACTACATAAAACTCAACACTCGACTGAACGTCCGGACTGTATGAATTCTGCGTAGTCACAGGCGTTCGCGCACCCGAGTGGTGTGGTAACTGGCATCCTCATCAGCTGCAACCCGAGGTTAATCCGTTCCGTCCAAAGTACTCCTAAGGACGAGGACCTCCTGTCGTTCCCACACATGACGTACTCCCTCTACTTGAGGATGAGTACTCACGGAACATCAGGATCGAACAGCCAGCATTAACTTCCCACAGTCATACTTTACAAATTCTCAAACTCTCAATCAGGAGTCGTTCCAACCCGGAACGCTCGTTCAAATCCATAATATTCTTTTCATCTCAAATAACATTCATCATTTATTTTTCATCATTCCACAACCGTTTTCATCATTAATAGGATGACCATCAAAAACCGATCGTCCTGCCCTCACAAAGAAAACGAGGACGAACCATGCTGACTGGACCAAAAGGACGCTCGTTAAGAATCGGAGTACGAACGCTCAGTATATGACCGAGCACCATTTTTAGCGAGCGCTCAATCTAAGACCGAGCCCCTATTTAGAACGAGCATTCAGTATAAAACCGAACACCCTTTAGAACGAACGTTCGGTATAAGACCGAACACCAATTAGAACGAAACGTTCGGTATAAGACCGAACACCAATTTGAACGAACGTTCGGTATAAGACCGAACACCAATTAGAACGAGTGCTCAGCATAAAACCGAGAACCCTAAAGGATTAACGCTCAGTTCAGAACCGAGCACCATTAGGACGAACGCTCAGTGTGAGACCGAGCACCAATTAGAGCAAGCGTTCGGTATAAGATCGAACACCATTTTGAGCGAGCGCTCATTATGAACCGAACACCAAACAGAACGAGCGTTCAGTATAAGACTAAACACCAATTAGGACGAACGCTCAGTTCAGAACTGAACGTTAATAGCCTTAAAATAATAGACTTTGATAATTATACTAAGGGATTTTCGAAGAAGTATTTACGAATGGTAAAGTATACTATTGCATATTTATATAAATATAAAGGAATGGGATTTATCAAAGAATACCGAACACCACAGTAATTGACCGAACGCTCAAACAAAGCTTTAGAACATGACGACGCTCGTCCTCAACAAGGTTCCATCCAAATGAACGAATCCCATTATGACCATTTAAATAAGGAAATCGAACGGTTAAAGACCGTTTGGCACGAATGTTAATTATCACGGAAGACTCTTTTTCAATCCATTTATATTCCAGTTCAATCTCAACATGAAATTCTCATAACTCCATACGTTCATATCAACATCAACTTCCACATTTTTTACAATCCATATCATGTAAATTCATATACCTCATTTCACCAAATAACGAACGTTCATGTACTTCAATAAATCAAATATCATGCATTATATTCATACAATCAAATAACGAACGTTCATACCATTCACCCATATCATCCATCATGCTGTCAACTTTGACCTTTGCTGGCTATTTTACTGATAATGTTTCCCACCGACCTCCAAATGATGTGATTCTTTTTTTATTAGAAACTAGACTCAAACATCTTTCCAATGACTACTAATTTGTAATTTTTGGACATCTGAGTTGGTACAGTTTATTGTTTCAAGTTAGCGTTTCATATATTTTTGCCAACTCTCACCTTTGCTTGTTCTTTTGCTCATATCTTTCTCCACCGAACTCCAAATGAGTTGATTCTTGTTTTGTTGGAATCTAGACTCAAAGACCTTTCAAATTATGTCATGGTAATCAAGTTTAGGCCTTTTTTGCCATTGTAATCGATTACAAGGACCCTGTACACGATTACCCGAGAGAAAATTGGAATTTGTACAGAAAGTCCAACACAGGTACTCAGTCAGATGAACAGGGGTCACCATTGGAAAAAGAAGTGACTTTTAGGCACTTTTGCACTTGTCTTAGGCTGTTCCTTGTGTTTCAGTGGTGGGAAGTGATGTTTTCGCACCCCATGATGGAGGAAAGAAACAATGTTTATGAGGTGAGCAACTTGGGTGAGATAACATGCTGTCAACTTTGACCTTTGCTGGCTATTTTACTGATAATGTTTCCCAACGACCTCCAAATGATGTGATTCTTTTTTTATTAGAAACTAGACTCAAACATCTTTCCAATGACTACTAATTTGTAATTTTTGGACATCTGAGTTGGTACAGTTTATTGTTTCAAGTTAGCGTTTCATATATTTTTGCCAACTCTCACCTTTGCTTGTTCTTTTGCTCATATCTTTCTCCACCGAACTCCAAATGAGTTGATTCTTGTTTTGTTGGAATCTAGACTCAAAGACCTTTCAAATTATGTCATGGTAATCAAGTTTAGGCCTTTTTTGCCATTGTAATCGATTACAAGGACCCTGTACACGATTACCCGAGAGAAAATTGGAATTTGTACAAAAAGTCCAACACAGGTACTCAGTCAGATGAACAGGGGTCACCATTGGAAAAAGAAGTGACTTTTAGGCACTTTTGCACTTGTCTTAGGCTGTTCCTTGTGTTTCAGTGGTGGGAAGTGATGTTTTCGCACCCCATGATGGAGGAAAGAAACAATGTTTATGAGGTGAGCAACTTGGGTGAGATAACATGCTGTCAACTTTGACCTTTGCTGGCTATTTTACTGATAACGTTTCCCAACGACCTCCAAATGATGTGATTCTTTTTTTATTAGAAACTAGACTCAAACATCTTTCCAATGACTACTAATTTGTAATTTTTGGACATCTGAGTTGGTACAGTTTATTGTTTCAAGTTAGCGTTTCATATATTTTTGCCAACTCTCACCTTTGCTTGTTCTTTTGCTCATATCTTTCTCCACCGAACTCCAAATGAGTTGATTCTTGTTTTGTTGGAATCTAGACTCAAAGACCTTTCAAATTATGTCATGGTAATCAAGTTTAGGCCTTTTTTGCCATTGTAATCGATTACCAGGACCCTGTAAACGATTACCCGAGAGAAAATTGGAATTTGTACAGAAAGTCCAACACAGGTACTCAGGCAGATGAACAGGGTCACCATTGGAAAAAGAAGTGACTTTTAGGCACTTTTGCACTTGTCTTAGGCTGTTCCTTGTGTTTCAGTGGTGGGAAGTGATGTTTTGGCACCCCATGATGGAGGAAAGAAACAATGTTTATGAGGTGAGCAACTTGGGTGAGATAACATGCTGTCAACTTTGACCTTTGCTGGCTATTTTACTGATAACGTTTCCCACCGACCTCCAAATGATGTGATTCTTTTTTTATTAGAAACTAGACTCAAACATCTTTCCAATGACTACTAATTTGTAATTTTTGGACATCTGAATTGGTACAGTTTATTGTTTCAAGTTAGCGTTTCATATATTTTTGCCAACTCTCACCTTTGCTTGTTCTTTTGCTCATATCTTTCTCCACCGAACTCCAAATGAGTTGATTCTTGTCATGTGCACCGAAACAAGGTGTTTACACAAACTCATCTTCGCAAGGGGACTGACACATATGTTGATGAAAGGTCTCGTAAGATCATTGTAAGTAAAATTTTTAACAACATTCAGTTTTGTACTCCTTTTTTTTGTTTCACACTTTCAAATTCATGTTACTCACATTTCTTAACAAATTTAACAGGAAGATTTTTCTGCAAGATCAACACAGGTGAGATCAGAGGTGGGATCTGCTCATGATGCTGACTCTAGAGTAGATGTTGATGATGACATCATCAGGGCCTACTGATGGGTTGAGGTTGTCGGGGGGAAGAAGAAAGGAAGACTATATGGGGTAGCACAACTTGCCTCCAATTACAATGTTGGAAGAGGAGGGATATTGAAACATCAACCATCTACATCCGACACATATCACCAGAGCAATGTCGTTAGTAGAGAGGCTTATGATTCACTTCTGGCCAAATTTGACAATCTTGAAAATCTGGTTAGGACAATGATACCTCACCAAGGACAGTCTGCCCCATCATCATCCCAGCAGCCATGTGATAACGGTTGAAAATACTATTATTTGTGATGTAATTTTGACACTAAATACACCCTTTTCTGCTTAGAAACTTGCTTGGAATCATGTTTTTCTGTTAAGTTGTGTGAATAAGAGAGTTGAGGTTGAACTTAATGATTTTATAACTAAATTCATTTGTTTTAGTAGGTTAATAAAGTGATTTGGAAGAGGAATCAAAGTATGAAGGAGTCGGAACTCAAGGAGCAAGCAGAACTGCAGAAAAAGAGAAAAAAGCGCAGTGTTGAAAAATTCCGTGAGGCTTGGACGCCCCTGAGGAGGGGCTTGAGCGCCAGAAGTGTCGCTCACCGCCCGGGCGCCTCTTTTAGGGCTACATCTAGTTTCACCATGTTTATGGTGAACTAAACTCTATTTGTTGTTGGGGGATGATGTAACCTTGTGAACTCTCATGTATTTGAATTGATTTTTAATAACACATGGTTTTTCATTAATTGTTAGGGTAATTCATTTGTGCTTATTACATGCTTTGTTTAACTCATTCATTGCATAATTGTATGAATCTCATGAGTGCGAGAAGGTTCCATACAATTCAGGTTCTTGTTGATATCTCCCAAGAGTAATATTGCTCAATGATGAGGGTATGAGTCTTGGTCGTCTTAAGCTCTTGATCTTCACATTTAATTACTAGGAATGCTAGGAATTGCATGAACTGGTGATTAAGGACATGCTTCTTTGTCGAGGAATCAGGTTTAAGTGATTTAGTGAGTGACGTCAACATTAATGCTTAAAGAATAATTCTTACATACATGAGAGGGAACTTGGTGAAATCTAACCCCAACAACATATTCATCTCATATTACAAACAACATCCGTTCATCACTGTGTTATTCTACCATTGATCAAATTGCATTCAAATTTAATTTTCTGTCTTTGCATCTAAATCCAAACATCTTTATTTCTTTAAGTCTTAACTAATTGAGTTATCACACGACTGTCTAGTGCCTAGAGTCCTCTGAGATACGATACTTGGTCTTACCATTTCATATTACTTGTGCGATTTGGTACACTTGCCAATCCATCAACAAGTTTTTGGCGCCGTTGTCAGGGACTCACGGTTTAAACTATTTTATTTGTGTGATTCTTGATTAACTTTGACTTTATTTTTATTTTTTATTTTTATCCTATTTTTAATTTGTGTTTTGTGTCGGTTGTTTTTGTTTTTGTGCTAACAATGTTTTCTAGGGTTTTGTGTGTAATGCTTGCAGGATGCAATTCGAACAAGAAGTTAACTATATGGACACTCAATTTCACCAAGGTAATTTTAACCACTGGTGGAAACCTCACTTAAACATGGGTCAAAGTCAATTTGGGCAAGCTGCCAAACAATTTGATAGGTTGCCACAATACTAATGGCATCAACAACCCTTTCTCTCAGAAAGAATGGCTAAGATGGATGACATACTTCAACGATTAATGTAGATGTCTGATTCTCATCATAAAAGCACTCAAGAAGCATTCACAAGGATAGAGATGCAACTTGGTCACATACTTCAGAAGCTGGATGATTTTAGGGGCAATATGGAAGTTAACCCTAGGGAGGTAGAAGTGACAAAGTTTTAGATGAGAGAAAAATAGAGAGAAAAGAAGAAAGGTTGAGTGAAAAATAGAAAGATGTAAAGGAAGAGGAAGAAAAAGAAGAGAGAGAAAATGAGGTTGAGAGAAAAGAAGAGGGTAAGAATGTGGAAGAAGAGAGAAAAGAAACAGAAGAGGATGAGAGAGAAAAGAAAACAAATTGAGAAAAATCTTTTGTACCCTAAGGAGCGTTCCAAGGAGGAAAAAGAGATGGAAGAAAAGAAAAAGAGAGAGCAGAAGGATGAGAGAAAAAAGAAAGAATCATATGAAAAACCCCTTTCTCACCCAAAGAAGTATCATATGAAGAAGAAGGAAAAATAGTTTGAGCGTTTCATGGAAATCTTCAAGAAATTGGAGATTAAATTTCCTATGATTCGGACACTGCAACAGGTTCCTGGTTATATTAAATTCCTAAAAAAATTCAACAAAAAGAAAAAAAAATAATATCTAGAAAAGGAAACAATTGAGGCACAAGGGAATTGCAGTGTCAAGCTAGGGACGTTAAAGAAGCGCTTGTTGGGAGGCAACCCAATTTCTGATTTGCTTTTTTTATTTAGTTGTGTGGTGTGGATTTGATTTTGTTTTGTAGTAATGACAACATTTGCTGATGGATGCTGGACAACATCTACTGAGGGATGCTAAGAAGATTCAAATAATAGCATCTACTGATGGATGCTGCTACGATGAATCATAGCCCATTTTTCTGAACTTTTCTTTTTAGTTGATTTAATTGTGTGGTTTTGATTTGATTTTTTTTTTCGTTTTGTGTGTCTGAGATTTTTTTAGGTTAAATGTTGATGGATGTTTCTACAACATCTACTGATGGATGTTGCTATGATGAGGATGATAAATGACAACATCTACTGATGGATGCTATTATGGAAGAGGACGGTGACTAGATATCTACTAATGGATGTTAGGTGATTAAGCATATACTGATAGATGCTGATGAAGATGAGAAAGATTGGTGTCTACTGAGGGATATCAATAAAGATAAGAAACATTATCATCTACTGATGGATTCTATGTGATTAGACATCTAGTGATGGATGTTACTGACAACATCTACTGATGAATGCTATGATGATGAAGATGGTGTCAAGCTAGTGATGTTAAAGAATCGCTTACTTGGAGGCAACCCAGCTTTCTAAACCTTTCTTTTTAATCAATTGTTTTGTTATTGTACTTTGCTTAAATGAACCACACTGCTTTGTGATATTCTAGTGTATTGATTGATGTTGAGATGATGCATGATGTGCTAATATACAGGTGATGGCTCATAGTGTATGAAATAGGTGTTTGAGGTAAAATTTGATTAAGATACTGAGCAAGATGTTTTTCTGAATTCTAGGACTTGAGAGTTTACCTGTGTGAGTTTTGGGCTTCAGAGTTTTTTTGTGAATAAGTTCTATTACTTTGGTAGGATGAATGATTTTGCCCAAATTTTCTGTGATTGAACTACTTTGCTTGCAGGTTTCATATGATCAAGGTCATCTTTTGTTATCCCTTATTCTTTTAGCCTTCACATGATTTTTGTCCACTGAAAAGGAAATAATTTGTCTTAACCTTTGAACCTTGAGCCTTATGCAATTTTTGAAAACCCTTTGTGGAAATCTTAACCTTGAGCTAAGTTGAGAATATTTGTGAGGTATTGATAAAGGTTCAAGTTTGGGGTTGCTGTAAAGATTAAGAAAGGCAAAAACATTGAGCTAAGCAGTGAATACATGAAAAGCAAAAGCAAAAGAAAAAGAAAGATGAAAAGAAAAGAAAAGAAAAGCTCAATGCAAGGGAAAGCTAGGAACAAGAAAGAGAGTTTGTGCTTGAATGATGAAATCATAAATGTCTCTCTTAACTCAAGGATTTTGCTGACCAGAAAAACCAATTTCCTTCTTAGCCCAGCCAAGTTACAAGCCATTAAAAGCCCTAGTGATGATAACTTGCTTGTGAGTATGTGTGATTGTGGTTAAATGAAAGGCAAAGTTAATTTGTGTGACATTGTGATAGCAGAGTGAAAAAGACACCAACACCTCACTATACACCTTTTAGTTGAGTGATACACTTTTGAGTGCTTGAGTGAAACACTTTCCTTGGTGAGGAGTAGTTCTTTGAATTTTGGATTACGTCTTTGCTTGGTTGATTAATCATTCTTAAGGATAGCATCTGTTGAACTATATGAGCATCACATTGGTTTTGATTGAATTAAGGCATCTGCACATGTTGACTGACACCTTTATGCTGAGTTGATAAAAGTTACTCTTGTCCTGGAAGAAAAAGTTTTTGAAAAATGTTGAGTCATTGTAGTGATTGTTTTGAAAAGATGAGTTACATTCTGTTTTGCTTGAGGACAAGCAAAGTTCTAAGTTTGGGATTGTGATAACGGTTGAAAATACTGTTATTTGTAATGTAATTTTGACACTAAATACACCCTTTTCTGCTTAGAAACTTGCTTGGAATCATGTTTTTCTATTAAGTTGTGTGAATAAGAGAGTTGTTTTAGTAGGTTAATGAAGTGATTTTGAAGAGGAATCAAAGTATGAAGGAGACGAAACTCAAGGAGCAAGCAGAACTGCATAAAAAGAGAAAAAAAACGTAGTGCTGACAATTTTCGCGAGGCTTGGGCGCCCCTCAGGGTGGCTTGACCGCAAGAAGTGTCGCTCATCGCCCGGGCACCCTTTTTAGGGCGCTTGAGCGCCAGAAGCACTGCTTGGGCGTCCCTTTTGGGCGCTTAAGTGCCAGGAACCATCGCTTGCTGCCCGTGCGCCCTAAGTGGGGCGCTTGAGCGCTAGCGACATGGGTCGGACCTTGTTTTTGTTTTTTTTTTCGCTCTATTTAAAGGACCCAGATGTCCTAGGTTATGTATCTCTGGCTAGAGTAGCACAACAACACAACTCTTCCACTCTCTGAAAGGCAGAAGCTTGCATCCTCTACTTTTAGGGTTTTACTATCACATGCTTTTCCATTATTCATCTAGTTTCACCATGTCTATGGTGAACTAAACTCTATTTATTGTTGAGGGATGATGTAACCTTGTGAACTCTCATGTATTTGAATTGATTTTTAATAACACATGCTTTTTCATTAATTGTTAGAGTAATTGATAACGATTTAAAATACCGTTATCTGTGATGTAATTTTGATACTAAATACACCCTTTTTGGTTTACAAACTTGCTTGGACTCATGTTTTTTCATTAATTTGTGTGAATAAGAGAGTTGAGGTTGAATTTGATGATTTTATGACTAACTCCCTTTGTTTTGATAGAAAATGAGTTAATACAGGAAGTAGAGATGAAGTGCTAAGGATATAGAGCTCAGAAAGGCCTAGAAAAGCACTAGATGAGGGAACCGCACGAAGCTTGGGTGACCTGAAGGAGGCTTGGGTGTGGAAAAATCGACGCCCTCTGTCCGGGTGGGCTAGGAAGCCAGGGCGTCGGACCCCCGAAGCTCGGGCGAAATTGAAGGCTCAAGCCCTACGGATATCGACGTCCAATGCCCGAGCGGCGAAATGGGCTGCCGGAGCAGCGTGTCTACTGATCCGGCCCAATTTCTACTCTTTTCCAACTTTATTTAAAAGACCTAGGCGCTCTAGGTTTTGTATCTCTGGCTGAATCAACACAACAGCGCACTCTTTTACTCTCTGAAGGCGGATCTGGAGGCGGAAGCTTCCTCTTCTACTCTTAGGGTTTTACTATTGCATGTTTTTCCATTGTACATCTAGTTTCTCCATGTCTATGGGGAACTAAACTCTATTTGTTGTTGGGGAATGATGTAACCTTGTGAACACTCATGTATTTGAATTGATTCTTAATCATATATGCTTTATTCATTAATTGTTAGGGAATTCATTTGTTTTAATGCTTGCTCTATTTAACTCATTTAGTTGCATGATTTATGAATTGCATGAGTGTCGGGAGGTTCCTTAAAATTCAAGTTCTTGTTGAATTCTCCCAAGGGTAATATTTCTCAACGATGAGGGTATGAGTACTTGGTCGTCTTAAGCTCTTGATCTTCAGACTTAATTCACTAGGAACACTAGGAATTGCACGAACTAGGAATTAAGGCAGACTTATTGCGCCAAGGGATTGGGTTATAAGTACTTTAGTGAGTGACGTTAACATTAATGCATAAAGAAGAATTCTTATATACATGAGAGGAAACTTGGTGTAATCTAACCCCAACAACATATTCATCTCCTATTAAACAACATTCGTTCATCTTTGTGTTACTCTACTATTGATCAATTTGCATTCATATTTAATTTTCTGTCTTTTCATTTTAAACCAATGATCTCGTTTATTTTAAGTCTTAATTAATTAGTTAATTTATCACACAACTGTTTAGTGTCGAGAGTCCTCTAGGATACGATACTTGGTCTTACTATTTTATATTACTTATGCGATTTGGTACACTTGCCAATCCATCAACAGTAATTGATATGTGCTTATTACATGCTTTGTTTAACTCATTCATAGCATGATTGTATGAATTGCATGAGTGCCGGAAGGTTCCTTAGAATTCAGGTTCTTGTTGAATTCTCCTAAGAGTAATATTTCTCTAGGATGCGGGTATGAGTCTTTGTCGTCTTAAGCTCTTGATCTTCACATTTAATTACTAGGAATGCTACGAATTGCATGAACTGGTGATTAAGGACAGGCTTCTTCATCGAGGAATCTCACAGCTTGTTGATTTGATGGGAGAATGGTAGTTGGAAGCAAAAAGCCGTGTAGAAGCCCACGTAAAGATGCACATTGATTTTGCATTAGAATAGAATATTCATTTGGTTTCATGCGGAAGAATACCTTGGAGGTAATTGGTTGGATGTATGTAGGTGAGGTAGTGTGCATGGTTACGTGTAGGAAGCGTGAAGAGGCACGGCTGGAAAACAAAGAGAGCTCTTATATGATTTAAGATTGGATGGAAGGATGTCACCGAGAAGAGTTGCTGCTGCCACGTCTTGGGGAGCAGCTGCACGCATACGTGGAGTTGGAGAAGAAAGGAGAAGCATTGAGTTATTTTCTTGGAGAATGAAGGATTAGTGTTACGTTTTGGAAGCAACACATAGCATGCGTAGAAGTGGGAAAATGGGAGGCATCCAGTAGTGGTGTCACCTCGTGAGAGGACTTTAAGAAACATTTTAATTTCAATTCCTTTTGGTAGATGCATAATTTACATTATAGGTTGTATTGAATTTCTTCTTTTTGCTGGTAATTTGCATTTGGATATTTATATGTTACAATGTTCAATTTAATGTTTAGTCGATTACGCTTGAATTCCAATTTTAATTTTATCCGCAACCAAAAACAATCCACAACCCCCCCCCCCCATAAGTGTTTGATTCGAGACTTGAACCGCAATTTGGTCCTTGAGAGACGACCTAGAAGTAAAATCCTAGCTATACTGCATTATTTCTATGCAATCAAATTTGTATGCGGTACAACCCGTATCAGACCGCATCGTCAACATTTTACCCGCCAAACAGCCATCTTGAGCGGAGATTAACTCCAATCTTAAATTAGTTTTGAGTAAAACAAAATTACCAGTAATTAGACCAAACTTAGGTTTACAAACTGTAAATACAAATTTGTAATAAAAAGATAGGTGATTTTGTATTCATTACACATTAATTATTATAATGGTTGAACACTTTGACATTACACTACAAGAAATGTTAAAATTACCGGCGGGTATTTACCGAAGGCCTATAGGCCATCGGTAATCTTTTTTTATCGAAGGATCTTCCGAAGGATGTGGGCCGCCGGTAAAGGGCTCAAGAAATTGGATTAAACATTTTTGGGGTTTAGTTTCCCTCTTCGAATGAAACATTCCTTTGTGAGCGTTTTTCTCTGTGTCCCTATTGAGCACCTTTCTTCCTTCACAGAGGCTCCCTTGTGTCGTCTGCTTCATTTGTTCAGTTCTCGTCACCTATCAGAGAGCCTCTTACCGACCATTGTGGTTGGTCGTCTATTCCGCCATCGTTTGCGGCCACTGGTAAGTTGTCCTTCTTCTTCTCCTCTTTGCACTTCTCTTTTTCTTTGTCGTCTTCCCTTTGGATCCCGCCGACAACCTCATCACCACCGGCACGATTCCTCCATAGACCGCTTCCAATTTCTTCCTCTTCGATGTTATTCAGCAGATTGAGTTATCGCAGCCTATTTACGATTCATCATCCTCTCATTCAACAACCACTCCTCAACACCGTTTGCTGCAGGTAACTCATTTTTTCTCTCTTACCAAATTAAAGTTTTAAATTTTAATTTTCGCTTTTACTCCAAGGAAAAAGGTCCAGGCATTTGTCTTTTTTCTTTTGTTAATTCCCAGCATGTTTATTGTTCCTGGTTGATTGCTTAGTACTGTTCAAAACTTTACGGAGTGTTTTGGAACTGTTTTACTTTTTCTTCTTTTTTTGGTTCGTGTTTTGAGGTTGTTTTTTAGAATCGTGTAACCAAGGTAAAATGTAGATCTTTTTTTCTTTTATTTTGTTTATAAAAAAGAAGTTTACATGAACTGGGTGGTTCTTGGATCCAGCAAGATCATATCTTTATCGAAATTCGAATTCTTTTATTATCTACTACACCAATTTTGTTGTTGGAGGAAAATTTGTTGGAGAAAATTGGTGAAAATAGCAGGGTCGGATATTCTTTTTTTGAAGATGTGAAAAAGGAAACGGAAGAAATGGACAGGAAGTATTCAGACGAAAATTTGTTGGAGAAGAAGGGTGGTCGAGATGTTAGCCACGGTGAAAGGGATGAGGTAGGTGGTTCTTCTCTTCAAGAAGGCGTGACAGATGGGGGTAATGGCGAGCTTCATGAGAAGAGACCTGTGAGGAAAAGAAAAGTTGTTAAGGAAGGTGGCGGTGAGTTTGAAATACCTGCCGGTTTTTCGGGAAGTGGAAGTGACATTCGGAAACAACACAATATTAGAAGCCGTAAAGTCAAAATAGAAGCTGTGATGCCGAAAAAGAATAAGAGGGATAAGGAGGTGAAGTGATTTATTATTTAATAAAAAGTATTTATGTTTGGTTGGGTTTAGCTTTTCATACAAACATGTTTTAGCTCACATTTGAGATGGTATTTCTGTTTTTCAATCAACAGTGTATTGAAAATCAATCCAATATGTGCCATCAATGACAGAGAAATGATAAAGGCAGGGTTGTGAGGTGCACAAATTGCAAAAGCAAAAGATTTTGCATTCCCTGTATTCAAAATTGGTATAACTCCGTCTCACTATGAAATTTATTTATTCTCTCTATTTAAATTGTAATATAATGATATTGTATAGCATGCCTTGGTTGGTTCGGTAAGATCAATACGAGGTTTATTTCTCCGTTATCACTGCATTGCCAGCTACCAAGTCGGTGTTACTGACATATTCTTTGTTCTGTAAGATTTTAAGCACATTATTTGAAAGACTTGAAATGACAAGCCGATGTATAAATGGCATGTCCATTGTTTACCCATATGTTAATGCTTTCTATGGGGAATTTCCAGAAGTTACGTAATATATGTCTAATATGGTCCCCTTTCCTATGTTAGGGGGAAATGACTTTAGTGGAAAGAAACAATTCCCAGACCAATTTCTGGATCAGTTATTGCAAATATTTTGTAGTTTTGGTTTTGAATGATGATAACGTGACCAACTGTTAATCCTTGAAGTGTTTTCTGTGTGTTTAGGTATCCTCATTTGAAAGAGGATTGCATTGCAGAGGCATGTCCCGTGTGCCGTGGTAATTGCAACTGCAAAGCATGCTTGCGATCTAATGTACTTATTAAAGTTAGGTCTTCCCCCTTCAAGTGTCTTCATCTTTTCTGAGTTCAGCATTTAAAATTACCGAAGGCTTTAGCCCTTCGGTAATTACCGAAGACTTTTTTCCCTTGATAATTACCGAACGGAAAAAGCCCTCGATAAATGTTAGCGATAAGAGATTTATCGAGGGCTCTTTGACCGTCGATAAGCCTTCGATAATTACCTTTTACCGACAGTTTTGGACTGTTTTTGAGAGTTTCTAGCCTTCGATAATACCCTTCTTTTTTGTAGTGTTAGAATATTTTTTACATATAATTTCCAAACTGAATCGAATGAAAAAAGGAAGTAACTAATGAACAATAATATTTGTAAGGAGTTGAACAAACAGACTTTGGATAATTGTGCTTCCACCAATAAAGCGAAACAGGTTCTATAATCAATTCTAATATGTGTTGTGAAGAGTGGAGAATCAGTTAGTGAAGATTCTCACATGTGTGAGAGTGAGAGAATCAGTTCGTGTGTGTTTTCATTATTATATTTCTTAGCTTCGTTTGTTTAATTAATTTAAATTATGTTAGTGTTTTGCGAGAAATTAGGAGAACATTGTGTTGAAAGCTTGAGAGAGGTTGAGCGTGGTATAATGTAGTTTCCATTGTGGTAGTTGATGAAGCAGCCAGCAATTTCTAACTTTTTTAATTATTATTAAAATGAAAACAAGTACAACATCTCATCATATTTTTAACATCAATCATAATTAATATCTAAATATTTATTTTTTTATAAAATATAAAATGTATTCTTTATTTACTACTATTAATTTTTTAATATTATTAAATAAAAATATTTTTAACTCATCTGAAAATCATTTCATATTATTTTTTAACATTAAAAGAAATTTTATAATTTTTATTTTCTGTATCATAGGATATTTATTGGATAAAATATCTTAGATATTTTAAGCGGTTAAGATATTTATGAATAACTAACCAGATTTTTAGGTAAGGTTATTTTTATTGACCTATAAATACAATGACAGGGCAAAAGTCCAGGTATGTTCCCTCTACGTTCTACTTATGCCAGAGGAACTCTAGATAATATTCTACAGTGATGATATAATCACTTTCTTGAGAGCTGAGGCTCCATAACTCACATCTGACTTGAGCGTCGGAGTATCTTCGCAGGTACCTCCCCCTCCATTGACGAAAGTAGACGAGCGGTACGAGCTGAAGGAGCGCGAACGACAACAATTAAGGAGAAGCAAGTGTCCTAGACATTTGGAAGCAACAAAGACACACTGGACAACATTTACACCGAAACATTTTGGCGCCCACCGTGGGGTCGAGTGTCATCCCGCAGAAGCCGCAAGAGGAGCACTCGGTCTCGACATCGTTATTTCGGATCAACATAAAAAAACTACAGCAAAAAGTCAATCATCATCTCTACATGAAATTTCACCAGCAAGTTCATGATGCTTCTCAGCATTTCAAGTCACCCTGGTAGCTCCTCGGTGACCAAAACAGAGCTCATAAGGAGATACCCTGGATGCCCTTATCAGTCGCATCCCCATTGCTTATGGAGAAGACGGTTGTCACCCAGAGACAAACCCTTTCGGCACCTCCAAGTCCGCCGCATTGTCCGACCCATCCTCCGCGTCTTCCGCAGCACCCACGTCATCCACGCGCCGTTCGGTTCTGCCTCCACGTCGTCCAAATTTCTATTCCCCATATGTCAAACTCCGGTCATCATTACCTAATGACCAACATCATCGACAACTTAGTGTTCACGAGTGAATCTCTGAACAGATGATTACTTCTCTATCGTGGAGGTTTTCATCCGATCTCTCCTCTGTAGGGCCTCGGCCGGCGTTGCCGAAATCTGCCGCCATCCTCATCCAGGACACCCTCCAGCACCGTCCACAGGCCCTCATCGAGGGCGCCAGAGAAAGCTGGAGCTACGCTATCTTTAGGCAGTTCTCATGCTACTATTCTGGCTCCACACCCACGGCGCCGTCCGATCCAGTCTCACATCACCCGCCAAACCGTTTAGTACAGCCTCCGCGTCATCCGCCGCGCCCAGGTTTGCGTCTCCGCCACGAACCACAGTTCCCGCATTTACAATAGCAACCCTTACAGCGAGCAATTCCATCGCTGGCGTCGCACTCAACTTCCGTGATGGTGATTCACGAAATCATTTCTCAGGCCTCTTGTGCAAACTCGATGTCATCGCCATCCACTGTGAACGCGGTAACTAACACCTCCATCACCTTGCCCTGAACCCTATTTTTAAAGATTAGATACTGAATCGTCCGGTCCGTCCAACACATAGACCCAACGGTCCTCCAAGGTCGTCCATCCAGGTCGACCATCAAGAACGAGTGTCCAAACTAGGACTGACCTTTGACCAACTGTACGTAGAACGAGCGGTCATCCAAGGTCCCCTTCCTCCGATCGGCTAGTAATAATATGCAGGTCCTGTATTAACGAGTACGTAGAAAGCGATCGTCAATAAGCGGTCGTCAACCTCCAAGACAGGACGATCCTGTCAACGTTAAAGATAATGCCATTGAGGCATTCGTCAGGCACACGTCAATCGCCTTCTATAGCGATCGCCTTAACAGCGATCGTCCAACACCAAGATAATCGATCGACAGAGTCCAAGGAAAAACGATATCGTCATCTTCCAAAGGTCACCCAACCAGGTCGACCATCAAGAACATCAAATTTTCAGGCATTAGGTCGTTCGGCCTCAAAGGTATTCGCCATTTGGCTTCTACCGCTTGACCATCCATGGCCACGAGCACTCCAACATTCGGCCATTTGGCCTCCTTGACAATCAGCCATTCGGCCTACCTAACGTTTGGAAGCTTGGCCTTAACCGTTCGGCCTCACTAGCGTCCGGCCGCTAGGCCTCAATCGTTTGGCTTTCCGTGGCCTCGAGCGTCCAGCATTCGGCCTCACTAACACTCGGCCACTCGGCCTCTACCGCATTCGGCCTCACTGATGTTCGGCCACTCATCCTCTACCGCTCGGCCATGTATGGCCCCACATGTTCCAGCAATCGGCCATTCGGCCTCCCTGACGTTCAGCCATTCGGCCTCCCTGACGTTCGGCCGCTTAGCCTCAACCCTTCAGCCTCAATCGTTCGGCTATTCGCGGCCTCCCTCAAGCGTTCTTGCATTCGGCCACTCAGCCTCACGGACGTTCGGCCTTTCGGCCTCAACCGCTCGACCATCCATGACCACGAGCGCTCCAGCATTCGGCCCAACTAATGCTCGGCCATTCGGCCTCAGCTTAAATCTCGATCGAACGGTCTCACCTATATGTTTGATATTATGTATCTTACAGGTCACAAGGGACAATCAACCGAAGACCGAGCGATCTTACTCTATCAACTGATCGGCCTTATAACATAATATATTTTTTATATTAATTTTCTAAATCTTGTAAATGCATTGGTTTGTTTGGCTACTCTTTTTCTCATTCTACAGTGCAGATAAGTACACCTTGCATACAAAAGCGGACACTAGAGAGTCGTACATGCTCAAGCACTCAAAACCGGGAAAACACTCTCAAACCTGGTAGATGTTCGCCCTAGAACACCCAAGTGCATTGAATAAAGGGATACACTCCCTCTGGTAGATGTTCACCCTAGAACACCCAGGTGAATTGAATAAAGGGATACACTCCCTCTAGTAGATGTTCGCCCTAAAACACCCAGAACATCAAAACTAGGGGACCATCCCCTAGCCTACCTTATGTTCGCCCAAGAACATCCAATTTTCAAGCATTCGGCCGTTCGGCCTCAAAGGTATTCGCCCTTTGGCTTCAACCGCTCGACCATTCATGGCCACGAGCGCTCGGCCGTTCGACCCCACTGATGCTCGGCCATTCGGCCTTAACCGTTCGGCAATTCGGTCTCACTGACGTTCGGCCGCTAGGCCTCAACCCCTTCGGCCTCAATCGTTCGACTTTCCGTGGCCTCGAGTGTCCAGCATTCGGCCTCACTGACATTCGGCCACTCGGCCTCTACCGCTCGGCCATCCGTGGCCTCAAGCGTTCAAGCATTATGCCTCATTGTCGTTCGGCCGCTAGGCCTCAACCCCTTTGGCCTCAATCGTTCGGCTTTCCGTGGCCTCAAGCGTCCAGCATTCGACCTCACTGACATTCGGCCACTCGGCCTCTACCGCTCGGCCATCCGTGGCCTCAAGTGTTCAAGCATTCTGCCTCATTGCCGTTCGGCCGCTAGGCCTTAACCCCTTCGGCCTCAATCGTTCGGCTTTCTGTGGCCTCGAGCGTCCAGCATTCTGCCTCATTAACGCTCGGCCATTTGTGGCCTCAAGCGTTCCAGCATTCTGCCTCATTGACGTTCGGTCTCTAGCGCTTGGGCATGCATGGCTCGTTCGGCCCCTAGCGCTCGGCCATGCATGGTCTCACGTGTTCAAACATTCAACCATTCGGCCTTTTGCGGCCTCAAGCTTTCCAACTTTTGGCCATTCGGCCTCACATGTTGGTCCTTTGACCTCCACCGCTCGGTCATCCTTGGCCTCAGGTGTTAAAACGCTCAGCATAGGGCAAAAAGAAAACCCATAAAACCCGTCGTTCAGTCCACAGATGAGCAACGACCGGAAACACGCTCCCTAATACAACGAATACAACTTCCCTTAAACTCATAAGTCCTATAGTTACCACGTCCATAAAACAGAACGGTTAACTCGGACTTGGGGGGCATGTATCGTAGGATATTTATTGGATAAAATATCTTAGATATTTTAAGCGGTTAAGATATTTATGAGTAACTAACCAGATTTTTAGGTAAGGTTATTTTTATTGGCCTATAAATACAATGACAGGGCAAAAGTCCAAGTACGTTCCCTCTACGTTCTACTTATGCCAGAGGAACTCTAGATAATATTCTACAGTGATAATATAATCACTTTCTTGAGAGCTGAGGCTCCATAACTCACATCTGACTTGAGCGTCGGAGTATCTTCGCAGGTACCTCCCCCTCCATTGACAAAAGTAGACGAACGGTACGAGCTGAAGGAGCGCGAACGACAACAATTGAGGAGAAGCGAGCGTCCCAGACATTTGGAAGCAACAAAGACACACCGGACAACATTTACACCAAAACATTTTCTATCTATTAAAACTCTCTTTTATTTATCACATCACTTAAATCACTCACAAACCTTTATCTTTAGATCTTTAGAAAAAGAAACAATATCAATTTTATCACAAAATCTATTCAAATTCATCTATTTGCTCTTTCTTAAATTCGTCTTATCAATCCTAAAACGAAAAACTCATCCACTCAAATTCGTCGTCGGCTGTCTATAATCATTAGTTCTTGCGCAAAAGAACAATGAAAACCAAAATGAATCCTGCGCCTTTATGTTTTTAAAATAGATTTGGCATCAAAATGAGAATGGCCGACGTCATTATGCTTTTTGACGTTAAGGTTAGGTCAATTCAATGTCACTTAACTTCAATTAAATGGGCAGTTGATGTTAATTTTTCTTATAACATCTGTTATACGGGTCAACATCAATTTTGTGATTTTAGTTAAAAAAATATTACCGATATTTTTTATGTTAGTGTTTTAAAAAACTGACGTTGAATGAGTGATATTATAAGCATTTTTTTGTGTTAATACTTCAGAAATCATACTTTCCTAACAAACTATGAAAGTTAACTTTTTAGGCAAGACTCGTAAAAGTATGTAATACTCTATTATTCTTCATGTCTCTCTTTCTTTCAATTTCGTGCCTTTTTGCTTTTCAATCTTTGCAATCAAGTATGGGAATAAGCACCCTCCACCCCCATTTTGTAATTGCCACAATTTTGATCTCCCATTTCAACATAAATAAAAGATGAGAAAGTTTGCAAACTATACTAATTTGAGAGATGAAATAGATTGAGTTAATTACAAAAGATACAACCAATACGAACTTAGTACTCAATCTACTCGGTCTTAATATTAGATCATGAATTAACAACTTATGCTATAACAAATCTTTTATATAATTCATAAATAATATTAAAAAATTTAATTTAAAATTACATTACAAAAAAAAACATAATTTTTTATTTTATTTTTCTCTTAAAATAATTAAAATTTAAACTCAATATTTTGAATTAATTATTTTAAACTAATTTTCCGTATATTTTTATCGACTGAAAAGAATAATATATGAAACAAATTACAAAAGTTGTCTAATACTCTTAAGCTAGCTTATTCTCCCTTTTTTTCTCATTTGTACGGAGAGTGCAAGTTCATATCCTCATCGAATCTCTAAACTTATTTTTTTTATTTGAGTTTTGTACTTTGAAATTTTTTTTGATTATGATTTATTTTAAATGACTAATTTAATTTGAGATTTAAAAATATATTAAAAATATATTTTTTTTGTTGTATAAATAATTTTTAATTAATTATATTAGAAAACATAAACAGAATTTCCCAAATCTTTTCGTAACTCTTTTTATACATTATAAATATATTTTATGTAATCTTAGCACAGATGTTCTTTTTATACATTATGCATAATTATAAAAAATATCTGCTTCTGGTTGTCGGAGATGCTCCTGTTAAGTCCATGTTTGTCTCTGCTCAAGTCCACCTTCATATCTCTGTATCTGCGTTTCTGAATCTGATTTTTTCTCATTGTAATTTGTAATTTGTAATTTGTGGGTTGTAATTTGGATATTGTTTGCTGCTTCTATATACAGATTTTTGACATTGATTATTGGTTGTTATAATACTGGGATTTGTTTGATTTCTGTTTTGTGTTAGATTCTTGAGCTGAATGGGAAATTGAGTTTGGTTAGCATGAAAGAACGATCTGAAAAAAAAAACACACACGCTATTGCCTCGGTTATCTAAGAACCGAGGCATATTTCTGTTTCGTTTTATCTCGACCTATAACCGAAGCATAAACCTTAACCTTTTTACTGCCCCTCCGAATGCCTCGATTATAGAACCGAGGCCTATAAACATTTGCGACCAGTGCCTTTAGTCTTTATTGTACTAGTGATGGTAGTGTTGCTACAGTGAATTAATTATGTTATGATTGGTGTGTGATAATGTATGTTATATAAGGACATAAAAGAAGGAAAGAGAAAGTAAATGAGAAGTCACATAAACATTTTATTTAAACAAGAAAAAGTTTGAAGATGTAAGACAGGAAAGATGGAAGGAGTGTAAAAGCAAGAAGAGGGAAAAGAGTAAAAGAAGAAAGAAAGAAACGTTCGGATATGTGACTGGCAGCGGGGATGAGATCAATCGATGATGACTCCACAGATTTTAAGAATTGTCTTTACGTATTTAGTGATGTTATCTAAAGTGTAAAAATCAAATGGGAGGACTTTGGAGCCACCAAAATAAAAGGCCTTGAAAACGCAATCAGCAGCTTCGTAAAACTCCAACCCCTGAAAGGCGGAGCAGCAGGAAGAATTGAGGGAACCACCCTCTCCCAGCGTTTTCAACACCGTCCCACATGCACCTTGCAACTCACCTATACATGAACTCTGAGACCTCACCATTGAGACTGATAGCAGACTCAGAGAGAGGAGGAGTAGGCCAACATATTCACGGCAACCCATTTCACACACCTAATTATCACAATACTACTTCCTTACTTTTCTTTTTTATTGTCAATGATTAACAACTCAACACCAAGGGCCTATTTATAGCCCACAAAGTATACTTCTTTTCAAAAACAATTTAACTTATCAAACAAATTCATTCAATGCTCCTTTTATTCTTACTATATTATGATCATTTTTTTCACATTTCATTGAATTAATTATCGTAGAAACGGATCAATATATTTATGTTGTAAAATTCTACTACTAACATCATATTATTATACAATTATAAAATACCATATTACAATAATTAAATAAAATAATAATCATATTATTTAATTTAAAAATAAACATTCAATTAAAATATTTTTTCTTAAATACTTAATACACCATAAACATCAACTAAAAGGTTCTCAAATTTATCATAAGCTTAACTTAATTATTAATTATGTTGTGTGCCGTGTTCTCACTGCCAGTTTCATAACACGTTTTTCTTAAGGTAATAATTCTTATTAATTTGTTTGAAAAGTGACTCCTTTTAACTTAATTAGTATGTTGTGTGCCGTGTTCTCACTTGCCAGTTTCATAACAAGTGTTTCTTAAGGTAATAATTCTTATTAATTTGCTTAAAAAGTGACTCCTTCTATTGTTGTACTAGAGCTTTTACTTATGGCATAGATTAATGGATTATATATATATATATATATTGTTTGTGAAGAGTTTATGTCTCAGCAGAACGTCGTCCTTGCTCCTTGCTCCAGATAATCGATTGGTATACGGGAGTGACCTGCAGAACACACTATGACGCTCAAGTCAGAATTTTTCTCTGTAAGTCTTTAGTAATTCAATAAATTGTGCATTAACTCTACTCAACGGCTGTTGGGACCGAGCGGTCATGAGATGCTTTCTAGCATGTCAACCGCTCGGTTCTTCCAAACTATTTTGCTACCTTACCAGATCGGGAAACTATAAGTCCATAGTATAACACACACACAGACACACAAATTGTAGCCATATACATCCTTGATCAAGACTAGAACAACCCTAGAAGCCCTTCTAGTCAACTACCTCATGAAGTTGGCCTAACCTCTCCTTGAACGACCAAACTACCTTCCATCTTCACCTCCTAGCTCAAAACTATGAGCTTAGCATCTCACCATAACCATTTGCATGACCAACACACCTCCCCCACCTCATTTCCACAACCATTTTCATGTTAGGAACCATCTCCTCGCATCCTTCTAAGCTTTGGCCCAAGGAGGTTGTTATCATTGGCCATCTCATTGCTTACTTTATTGAAAAACTTCATAGGGCTACTTGTAATTACCCCACCTATGAAAATGAACTATGCTCTTGTGAGGGCTCTTCAATCTTTGAAACATTACCTTGTTTCGAAGGAGTTCATCATTCATAGTGATCATGAATCACTAAAATACTTGAAAAGTCAACATAGGTTGTAAAAGAGGCATGCCAAGTGGTTGGAATTTCTAGAACAACTCTTCTATGTTGTTAAATACAAGAAAGTGAAATCTAATACTATGGTTGATGCTTTGTCAATAAGAACACTAGTGAAAAAATCACATTTTATGACGTACAAAAATGATCTATTATGACGTAGTTGTTGGGAACATAGTTCTGGGCATTATAGTAGGTCTACGCATTTTATGACGTAGCAAAAATTTACGTAATAATAGCCTGAACATATTATGACGTAATTTTTGTAATCAGTCATAATATGCATAGTTTATTATGACAAACTTTCGTTTATCAATCATAATATGACGAAACGTATTATGACGTATATGTGTTTATCTGTTATAATATGTGGTGTATTATGAGGTAGATATTTTTACCAATCATAATATGTTGAATGTATTATAACGTACAATTTTTCATCTATCATAATAAATGATTTACAGAATCAAACGTATTATGACGTACACTGTTTAGTACGCCATAATATATATATTTTTTTGAAAAAAATTGATTATTATAATTGACATCTAATGGAATTATAATCATATTTGTATATTATCATCTCATTTAATCAATTTATAATCAATATAACTTCAAATGAACAAAATCAATGGAATTAATAAAATAGAATTCATTTCAAACATTAAATATTCTAATAATATTTAATACAACATTTATAAATGAAACTATATATTAAATCTAAATACTACATTAATGTACATACACTATTGAATTGTAGTCAAGTTTCTACTAACACTTAAAATAAAAGAAGCCTAGTCTTAAATGTTTGTAACTTCCATGGAAGATGAATCATTAAAGATCTACACTTAAAATAATAGAATTAAAACAATATTGTAATGAATAGTTGGATAAGTATTTAGTTAGTTTTTTAATAATAAAACCATAATAATACTACCCTCCATACATGGAAGAAAAAATAATTTCATTCTAATAACCATATTTGGAAGAAAAAACATGAACAATTACAATACAATACAATTAAAAGACAATAAATTACAAAGACACGAACGATAAAAGTTAATACCTTAGATATGGAACCTTCAAATTGATAACTTGGAAGAGGAACGCTTGGTTGTAATTGTAATCCATGACTGAGCAATAGAACAACAAACCCGGTTTCCACCCATTACAAAAGCATATGAGTGTTGTCAAACACATTAATATAAAATCAGCTTATTGGAAATTACAAAAACAATCTCAAAGTCTATTATGCAGAAATTATAAATATCCTAAAAAAGTTAACGTAGATTATTGAACTATCAAAATTGACATCCTAAAAAAATAATTCAAACCTATCCAAATATATTTAAACAAATATAAATTTAACCAATTAGAATTTTTCGAAAATAAATTATACTAAAGTATCTCCTAATAACATTTCAAACAATTATAAACTATACTTGAATACGTTGTAAGCAAATATAACTTGAAAACTTTACAGCAACCCATAACGTAAGTATGAAAATTTACTCATAATAAAAACAGAGGTCATGTTTTATAAACTAAAATTCTAAGACTGTAACTATATATACTTTTTAACCTGTAAGGTGTTTGTAAAATTGCTCCTGTAGTGAAAAACACATTTAACATAAAACAACATAAAATATTTCTGTGTTTTGTTCTATCTAGAATGTAAAGAAATTATGTAAATGTGTGTTCAAAATAAGCATTTGGTATATATAGAAACTAATATGGCCCTGATTGCAGAAAGGGAAAAAAAATGTACAAGTTTTGTTGCAAATCAGACACATATTTGTTGGGTTTGCAGGAAGACAACTAAATGCAACATAAGAAGAGAAAGCCAATCTATACAGCTGGAAAAAAAAAATTCAAGACAGCACACATAATAAAAAAATTATGAAAGTCAAAATCTACAATGTGCATTAAGAAAATCACTAAGTCCAAATGATTTAGAACCAAGAAAACTGAGGGAAGTATACAGAATCAGAAAATGGAAAACTAATTAGCTTTTGATCCATCTAACTGAAAAGTGTAAATAGCCAATACTGTAAAGGAGACAAGATTATCACTAAAGTGTATTGAAAAATTGCTATATGTTGTACCTATGACTTGTTAGCTTTAGTTACCTACTTATTCTTCATGTAATTTTCTTCTTTAGATAACAAAGATCAAAGATCAGCTGAGAGATAATCAATTTCTTAAGCTCTTTTTATCATATTTTCAGTCTTATGTAAGGTAAAAGAAGAAAGGAAGATTCCTAAGATCGTAGGATTGAGCTCAAGTCATAAATGGTTCAACAACAATAATAATAGATCTATCTCTCAAATATGTCTCTAAAAACAAAGGTTCAAGTGATGGGATGCCAAATTATTATAATATTTTTATTTCACTATATAAAGCTATTCTCCCAGGAAAAGAAACTTGAAATGAACTAGACATTTTTATAGGAAAGAGAAGACGTGGCTCCTACAAGAAGTGACCAAAAACATGATAAAACCCTCCATATGCTCCTCTAAAATTACACCAGTCCCCAAATTAGTCCCTCGATGATTTAAAATGCCCATATTAGTCCTCCAAATATTTTGTCATCAAATTAGTCCTTCTTAATTTTTCAATATATTTATTAGTCCTAAAACATCTAACATGTCACTATAGTTGTCCTTATAATGGACTAAAGTAGTGATGAAAAGAATCTTTGGGGAACTAATTTGGTGACCAAACTTTGTAGGGACTAATGAAGTGATACACAGTACACAGAACAACAAACATGAACCCATAGAGAAAAGTATCTTAGGGACGAACGAGCGGTGAGGTGACACGATCGGAGGCCAAGCGTTATAGCCTAGGCCGATCGAGATTCGTCGAGTGATCCGAAGCCAATTACCACGGTAACATAGTTCAACTGAACAGTATCAACAGGAGAAGTCGAGCGGTAACAAGGGCCAATCACCCAGGTCGATCGGGAGCCTCTGAGAAGGTGGGGTCAATATGGAACACCCTAAATTTGCCTTACTCAGAATTCCAAAAATGGAGAGAGCAGGGAAGGTGTGTCAGGTGTGGGGGATCGTTCGATCCAGGCCATCAGTGCCCACAAAAGAGTCTAGGGATGGTTATTTTGGGGGAGGATGAAGAGGTGGAGACTGCGGGAGTTGAGACATAATTAGACCAGAAGCAGATGAAGATGTTCGCTTTCTTAGTTGGAGGCCTCACTCAACCACAAACGATGAAGCTGCGCGATTTGATAGGGGACCAAACGGAATTGATTTTGATCGATAGTGGAGCGAGCCACAATTTCATAGGCAAGAGACTAGTAGAGGAACTAGGTTTACCCATGGAGGATACCTAACCATACCAAGTGAGCTTGGGGGATAAGTAGAGGAAGAAAACCAACACAAAACGAACGGTTGAAGGCAGGGGGAAAGAACCGAGCGGTAGAAAGACATGGGAAAGCGAGCCGAGCGGTAAAAGAAGTTATTTTACAGGAAAGAATAGGAAACTCCTCACCTTCAAGGAAATAATGAAGACAAGAAGATGGTCCCATGAATTTTGTCTCTTATTTCGACCACCACCCAAGCCTCTAGACCTGAATTGGTAGGTAGTAGCCAATGGATTCCCTTCATATGATAATAAGATGATGAAGAGGAGCCATGAGACCAAGTTTTTCGGTTCCAACCTTGAGGACAAGGTTGTTCTGCAACGGGGTGTAATGTTAGGAAGGATGATAAGATAGATTGGGTTTAGAAGTTAAGGATGTGGGGGTGTCAGTTGTAAAAGAGGGAGCGGGTCAGAGCTGCTATAAATAGAGCTCTTGTAACTTTGTAGAGGGCATTGAGTGAGTTTGTTGTAAAAACAAGATTTTAGCCTGTAGAGGGAGGTTATGCTCCTAAACAAGGAGGTTATGCTCCCAACGCATTCTTTGTAAAGAGAGTCTTTCATGGTGAATAATAGAAAAACTCATTCTTTCATTACAGTTTCTAACTACTGTTAGTATTCTTAGTTAGGTTTCAAACCCAGGAACCTAACATAAAGTGTTATTGAAAAGGCTGTGGTAATGTAGGAATTGGTTATTCTATATAAACGTCTGACCTGAACAGATCAGACGCTTAAAATGTCACCATATTTGATTAGATCTTTCTCCGCTTGAGGCCTCTCGAGTTCCTCCTGACTCATGGTAATTCGAGTTTACAACTTCATATTTTAGTTGAAGAGAATGGATTGTACGTTTTTTTGTATTGGATGGTTTTAAAAGCGTAGTGGAGGTAATTGGAGGAGTGAAAAACGCAGGAAATTGCCACCCAAGAACGCCTCCCAAGAACGCAGATCTGTTAAAGAAGTTGAAAAGAAGAAAAACAGTGTCTTAGAATAATACCATTTTTCATATTTTATTGTTTTCTTATTATATTTTTAATTTATTAAAGTTAGTGAACTAGACAATAGTAACTTGGTTCAAGTCAAGACCAAAGCGTAAGTAACAACAAAGCCCTGAAAGAGTGAGCTAAGAACTCGAAATTGAATTTTCAATAGAAAAGCAATGCACCTTCTCAGTTTCAAAAGTTGCAGACACATTCGTCATGCAAGCAAAACACACCAAACCAGAAATTAACATATGTCGTGTTTCTATAAATTTCTCAATAAGTGCGTATAGGAGAAGATAACGCAAAACTAAAGTGAATTAAGGTACTTGCATAAGCTAAAACTAACCTTCCAAAGAACCTAGGTTAGCTCCTACCTCCACTCTTATGGAGCTTTCTTTGAAGCGGATCGAATCACTGCTTGATCGGAAAAATTACTAAGGGAACCAATTTCAATTAGTGAAAAATGAAGGAAAAGGTAAAATAATCAATCAAAAGGTGAGAAGATGAAGATACGGAGAAACCCTAACAGTTGAGGGTGAAAGATGCTTACCGCTTGAACTGTGGTTCAACGAGATGATGGAGAGGCAGTGAGAACCTTCGATGATGGAGACGAGAGAAACGCCGTGAGCCAACGCGAATGAGAAATGTATCACAGCGAACGACAGTGAGGAAGAGAGGAAGGGGAGAGAAATTAGGGAAGAGTGAACAAACATGAGATAGCAAGACTAAGATGAAAATGAGAAAATCAAAGAGAGTGAGAGATTATGACCGGTTTCTAAAAATATGTCGTAATACATTAAAAAAAATTTAGCCTTATGACAGGTGTCCATAACTCTGTAATAATAGGTTTTGAACTTATTTACAATTTTTCCACGACGTTTCATATTATGACTGATGTCCATAACTACGTAGTAATATGTTTTAAAATTATTTACAAGTTTGCCACCGCATTTCATATTATGACTGATTTACAAAAGTACGTCATAATATGTCTAACTTTTATTACAATTCTACCACCGACCAACCTATTATGGTGGGTGATTTTTACACATGATAATAGATCGTCATAGTATGTTAGTTTTCCACTAGTAGAAGTAACTTGTTAGCCACCTTAGGACCCAAAATTCTTGGATTTCATAACATAGTTGAATTGTATGCTCAAGATCACAAGTTTTCCATTATTTATGAAGATTGATTGCACAAGTCCCAAGGAGGTTTCTATGTGAGAGATGAGTACATTTTCAAAGAAGGAGAAGTACATATTACCCAAGGATCACATAGAAAACTCCTTGTCACATCTGGAGTTTTCATATAATAGAGTAGTTCATAGGACTACTAAAATCTCTTCTTCTAAAGTTGTTTATGGATTCAATCCTCTTACACCAATGGATTTAACACCTCTTCCTTCTTCATTTTATTTTATTCATCAAGAAGGGGTGTCTAAATCTATGTTTATAAAAGAATTACATGAGAGGATTGATGCGTCAATATTTTATCGACTTCACATAGCTTATTGTACAACATTTAATTATAGAATTGTGCTTGAATATCCATTATTTTTTCCATTTTTGCTAATTGTGCTTAATTTGACCAAAAATTCTTATTTTAATTAATTTGAATTATTTGAGACTAATTATTTTCATTACTAATTGCAGGAAAATTGTTGGAATATTATTTTAGGACATCAAGGGAGCTACCACGTCATTCTTCACTTGTCACATCAGCATTTTAGTTTAGAATTTAATTGTAATTTCGTTTTAGTGGATTTTTGGGAAAATTTACCTTTTGGTCCGTTTTTGGGTTATTTTAGGGAGAGACCCATTTAGAAATCTAACCTAGATAGATGTGCCAAAGGGGGGCAGACCCCTACACTCTCCCTCATTCTAACTTTTCACGTTTTTGGTTTTGGTGAGCTCCATTCTAGGTTTTGTTCGTTTTCTCCCTTGTTCATCTCTTTTGTTTTAACTCGTTTTTGGATTAATGCAATTCGTTTTTGCACTTGTTATTCTTCATTCTCATTTCCTCTCTTTGGTTGTTGTTGCGTTTTAGTTTTGAGTTCTTCTTTCAATTTCGTTTTTCTTATTTGAATTGCGTTTTTGTTGCATTGTTTGCGTTTTCCAACACTGTTTCATTCCCCATTTTGATTTTTGTTTTTGTTTCAAGGGTTAGGGTTTTCATTTTTTTTTTGTTTCAAGAGAAAAACTTATGATTCTCTTAGATGAAACAAGTAAAAGAAAAAGATAAGAGCTTGAAAGAAGAGAAGAAGAAAGAAAAGAAGAGGAAGAGAGAAGAGAAAAAGAGAGAAGAGAAGAAGAAAGAAAAGAAGAGGAAGAGAGAATAGAGAAGAGAAGAAGAAAGAAGAGAGCCAGAGAGAAAAGAAGAGAGCAAAGGCAAAGAGAAGAAGAAGAAAGGAGACAAGAAGAAAAGAAAAGAGAAGAACATGAGAGAATAGAAAAGGAAGAATGTGAAAGAAGAGAAAAAGAAATGGAAGAAAAGGAGAAAAGGACAACATCTCCTCCTACAATCACAATAGAACCAAAATTCTTAAGGGGAGGTTTTCTATCCTTTAACTTTACTCAATCTATTATTGAGTTTTGAAATTTAACCTTTTCTTTCAAAGAATTGGTCATTTTATCTTTTACAATGTTGCAACTTTCAACACATGGCAATTCACAACTTGAGTTATGGTTACCCTTATGGTTACCACTAACTCAAGACAAAAATAAAATTTCAAATGAAGTAAGGTTTTTTTGTTGTATTAAAAATTTCAAAACTTAGAAACCTTCTTCTAAAACTATTCTTCTATATATCTTAATGGGTCAAATAAAACTAATTAAAGATATGTTTGATGCTTATTGCAGATTGACATTTGATCTAGGAGAGACTTTTGTGGAGCCCAACAAAAATAAAGCCATTTCCAGATGGCCTACTCTAGAGAATGTTAGGAGCCTCTTCTATAAACAAAATAAAAAACATCTTCATAATAAACATGAACCACTAGATTTGAGGAAAAATCCTTCTCAAGGGGGAGGAGATGATAGATGGAGTCCATGCCCCATACTAAATCAAGGACCCATTACCAAAGGAATGGCTAAGAAGAAGCAACAAGAGCTTGAAGATCTACCTCAAGAAGGTCATGTCCTCTTTGAACATTCCAAATGGAAGCTAGAAGCCAGCAAGAAGGTCCAAATAAACTCGTGCCAGCGCATGAAGAGAGATAAAAACCTTGACAAAAGGCAATCGATTGACACTAAGCCCCCCCTAACCACTCAGTATTGGCATCCTCCTAGAAATCACAGCACGTGTTCAATGTATCCAGCACCTGCTTCATGCCTGGATACGTGGCAGTCGATCCTCACTTCATGACTGATTATCAGCTTCCTTAGATCACAACTGGGTTGGTCTAAATACATTATAAAAGGCACTCATCAGATTGTATGAAATCACTTTTGGATGAATATAGAAATTTGCTGAAGCTATTGAGGCATCCTTTCTCTGCACCGAAAGTCACTCATTGTGCTTTCTCCAATATTACTTTAGCTTCATTCCATTAATGGTAGGGCGTCTGAGTTAGAGCCATTCTTCCAAACAACACCTCCTCCACAAAATTCCTCCATTAAGCTTACATTTTCGTTGCTTCCTTTCTTTGTTACTTCGTGCTCATTGTTTCATGGATGAGTCTGCCAGAGTGTAAGCTATCACAAAAACTTTATTATAAAAACAAGTCTTCATGAAGATTTTCCTGCAATAAGAATACTTAAGACTTAACTTTGTGACATCATCCAAATTTCTACTCTTCAACTTTATGCTAACACTATGGTTCGAGATCTCTACTTGTGTTGGACTGTCCAGGTGTCTCTAATGGAGTCATTAATAAATAATGTATATTCATGATTATAGCATTATTTTTTATCTAACGCACTCGACTAACTGTGGCATTAAAGTGTCTTCTGTAAACACACCCCTATCGCCTTTGAAGAGATGAGAACCTAGAGCATCTCATCTTGAAGGTGTAAAGTTGGAAGCACACCCTTTCTTGGCCTAAAACTACCTCCAAGTCTTGGAACAGCTCGATTTGAAGAGCATAAATCTTTGCTAGAAGGAGTTTGAAGAGTCTTCACAATGTATACTCGGCCTTGTAAGAACAATAATAATTAAAATCATTTAGTTTTTCTTTATATTTAATTAAATAATTTTATCTTCTACTTTTAATTCTTTTTTTCTCTTACTTCTTTTCAATCCCAACATTGTAAACAGAACATAAGATCGATTGAATGTGATGATTTTATTTCTTAGTTTAACGGTCATAGTTTCTTTTGACTTATTATCTTAGTATTACACGTATTTTGGTTATTTTTTCTATAACTTTTTTACCAAAATATGCAATCTTTAAATAAAAACAATAATATTTTTACAAATTAATTAAAATTATAACTACCTAAATTTCTATTTTATATGTATAATAAAATATATTTATGAAAAAGACATTAATGTCTAACATGAGTTTATTAAAAAAAATACTCATAACTCTCCAAATTTTCAGATTGTTCTGTTTTTAGAAATCATTTTTAGTTCATCTTTGTTCTTAATTGTATAGAATTAGATTAATTTTAGGTTTTTCTTTTAAATCTTTAGATTTGTAGAATTTTAGTTAAAAATAGATTTTTAAGTGTATTTTTAGTATTTTTGTAAATAAGTACAAAATTTAATCTTTCTCTGAAATTTTTTTCATGAAAGTGTTTTTCTTTATTTTGTTTTTAATCTTTTTAATTGCTAAAATGCCCTTTTATAATTGTTGATGGGACCAAATTCATTTTCTTTTAATTGCATAAAGATCTTTAGAAAGATTGGGCCCTGGTACAACTGGGCTATTCGAAACTGTGAGCAAAAGCATTGGGCCATTGAATTGGGCAGCTGCACAGGGAATGATTGGATTAAGAGGAGAGGGTTACTCCCTGCACCACCCCATATTGCTTTCTGCACCATTATATCTTTTTAAAATTTCAAAACTATCATTTATATTTTAAAATATCTACACTTCTTTTTCTAAACGGATGTCGACATCTGTAGACAAAATTTTTTTCAACAGATATGCCACATCTGTTGAATTTTTTTCTTTTTTCTTTTTAGTTTTTAGTATTTTAATTTATTATATTTTAAACTAATATATAAATATTATTTAATTTTTTTAAAATTATTAAATAATTATTTATAAATTAATTTAATTTAATTTAATAAAATAATTATTATTAATTTAATTTATGTATTATTATTTAAATAATAATTAAAAAAAAATTTAAATTTTTTTTAAAGCGTTGCCACATGACATTCGTTGCAGTTTTGTTTTTTCTGTAGTTTTTTGTTTTCTAATATATTATATTTTAAATTAATATATAAATATTATTTAATTTTTTTAAAATTATTACTTAATTATTTATAAATTAATTTTATTTTATTAAATAAAATAATTATTATTAATTTAATTTATGTATTATTATTTAAATAATAATCAAAATATTTTTAAAACATTTATCAAAACAGACGTGGTGACACAGTTATTTAAATAGTTTTTTTTTAGTTTTTTTTTTAATTTATTATATTTTAAATTAATATATAAATATTATTTAATTTTTTAAAATTATTAATTAATTATTTATAAATTAATTTTATTTTATTTAATAAATAATTATTATTAATTTAATTTATGTATTATTATTTAAATAATAATCAAAATATTTTTTAAAAAATTATTAAAACGGATGTGCCACATCCGTAATGGATGTGACCACGTTGAAAATTTTATTTCTTTTTAAATAAAAACAATAAATTAAAATATAAAATATGTTCACGGATGTTTACATCCAAATGTTGACATCCGTTGAAGGTGGAATAGATGTTGACATCCGCTTTAGAACAAAGACAAAATAGGTATGAAATAGTACAGGGAGCATTCGGCAGTGGTGGAGGGAGCACTAGGATTAATTTGGGCCACCGATGCTTATTGGAAGAAATTGGGCTGTTGTATTAGGCTTCTACAAGTGAGATTGATTCGTTGGAATTGAGTTGCTGTTGGAATTGGGCTGTTGCATTTTTGGCTTGCTGAATTATTGTAACGACGACGTTTTGGAACGCTGAAGCTGCTTTGGGAGTAAAGCTCGAAGACATGCTTCTTTTGGAGAAAAGCACTCCTTCGTGTTAGGGTTCAAGCGAGAGAGAAAGAGAAGAGGAAGCCATGGCTTGTGCGATAGAAACCAACACTTGCTGACTCAAAGCACGTCACCGGAGGAGGTTGAATCGGTAGAGGAAATGAAGAAGGTGATCGGAGGGACGAGATGCGAGCTCGTGAGCAAAGTAAAGAGGATTGTCGGATTGAGAAGTGTAAAGCGTCGCGAGGAATATTCCTTTTCCCTTTTCTCCTCTTTCATTTTCTTCAACCCTATATAAAGAGGGTTCCTTCTGCAATATAGAACACAAATACTCTTTAGCGTTTTACATTCAGTTTTAGATTTAGGGTATTTACGCTTTCGTAGACGTAGAGTTCTCGGCTGCCGAATTTCGTCCATAGGCTTGCGAGGGTCACAGACCGCAAGTGGTTTGGTAAGTCTGGTAGTGTGTAATTTTCCTTTTCATGTTTATAAACTTCAATTTCATGCTCTTGCTCTATTATGATTTACATTTTAATTTTGTTCTTGAATTCGATGCTATTTATATATTTTCTTGAATTTGGTTGTGAATTTTACTTTCATGAATATGCTAATGAACATTGGTTGGAGGAATGAGTAGGAAGAGTCAATTTAGGTTCGAAAATATGAACCAAAATACCCCAAAGTGGGATTCACATCACAGGATGTCTTCCTGAGAACTCTCAACACTCTTTTATTCATTTCAATGTGCATTTACCTATGAATTCAATTATGCGTTGAGATGTTTTTGTGCTTTTGATAGTGATAATTGAGGCTTAATTTGATGTTTGATGTTTTTGGTTATTAGATTGGTACTTGGTTGCATACATATATTTTTAGGTTTAGGAATATTCTATCTTGTCTTTCTTTTAAAATGAGTTGAACTTTGAAACTCTACATATTTGTGATTTAAATGACTCCGAAGTGGACGTGCTTTATCGAGCGGTCTTCTCGAGTTGGAGATGAGTTCAGTGAATAAAAAATTATTCTAAATCATATAAAAGCTTCAGCTAGTTGGTTTTAATTAGGATTTTAAAGATTTTAGAGTAGATTATGTGTTAATTGCATTTAGATTAGGTTGTGCACCTGATATTGATTAAAAGATTGCATTAATTAGAATCACATTTGCTATGGTTTGGTACAGAGAGTATGCACAAATTAAATTCTGGATTGGGACTTAATTACCCTAAATAGGGTATAACTTTACAGGTTGTCTTCCTGAATTGCAAATGAATGCTTTTCTGCACTAATCTTGACACTTTTGATTCTCATTCATGATGTCTAATCAACAATTTTGTTTTTACTCATTAATTTAGGTGTTTCAGGTTAGAATGTTAAAACCTTGCTTCTACTTAATGTCTCTTTAATTTAACCATTTATTTTGATCGTTTCGCTAATTGAATTGTAAATTTTGTTCCTTAGATTTTGATTCCTTATTCATTGTTCTACTTCCAGTTCATTATATTGTCCATTTACTTTCCATGTTATATCCATTTTTCCATTTTTGCTTGTTTCTTCTATATAGTTAGTCTTTGTATTTTTATTTCTAGGTTTTGTTTTGATTCCATACTTTAGTTTAGATTCCAGATTTAAATTCTTTTCTTGCAATTTTTTTATTCTTCAAACAGATTTTTGTTTAGACTAGATTCTTCCTTTTTAGTTCCATTCTTTTAAATAACCCCACCTAGTTTAATAGTAATAGTTAGTAAATAATACAAGATCTAATTCTATACTTTAAAACTTAATGATACGAGTCCAAGGATTGATATTCTCGTCAGTCCTATGCTTCTTTAGTAGGGACCAAACTTTATTCTGCTTTAGGTGATTAAATTTTTTTTTAACAAATACATAAATATATTTGTATACAATTAAATGTTTAATTACTAAATAACTAATTAATATCAAATACGTTTACAACGTTATTGATAAAATACATCTAATGGCACTAAATAATCTTCCTTGTGCGTTTTCTAGGTATTTTTCTTCACGTTTTCCCATTCATTTTCAACTGTAAGCAAAAAACTAAGACCTACTCCATTTGGTTGTGGATAGTTGCTTCAAAAATAAAAACGAAATTGAAGTTAATTGATTCTCCAATTTTTAACTTTTAATTAATTTTTCATCCTAAGTTAACAACTTATTTTACCATTTAATTAACATTTAGTAACTTTTATCATCACATATTATTAAAAATTTTAATTTAGCATATTTTATTGATCTATTAAACTCTTTGCACAGTAACAACGAGGTACAGAAAGTTAGGGAAAAAATGAGTGTTGTTTCTCACCAATTTTAGTTAAACGAAGTGTTTTTATTTTTTTTGTCTGATTTTTTTGACATCAATGACGTGCTAAATATTTGATATATCAATAAAATATATAAAATAAAATGTTAATGGTTTAATTACTCAATAATAATTTAATATTTTTCTTTTATTTACTTTTTATTCAATATTCCTTTTATATTCTTTAAAATATTTAGTAATGTTAGATTAAAGATATGGTCCTTTACGCTGGGTTCGCATCTGCTGATAACCACTGGTGCAGTAAGAGGAAATAACACCGATTATTATTGGTTATAGGTCATAAACAGACGAGGTAAAAAAGTAGGTATTATGCCTCGGTTATGAACTGCGACAAAAGTGGTAAGATTATGTCTCAGATTTTAGGTAATTGAGAATGTAACATTTTTTTTAAAATTTTTTTTGTTTAATTTTAGGTAACACAGTTGAAGCAATTATAGGAGGATCTGTGATCGAGATTGACAAAAATGCAACTGCAAGAAGCAAAATCAGAGCAACAAAACGTGGTTTTGGCACTTCTTTTGCTTCACCAAATATTTGTGGCATGAGAGTCTCCTTAACAGCAACCTAGAACAACAACCCAGAACCCAGAACAGTAACCCAGAACCCAAAACAGCAACCCAGAACTCAAAACAGCAACCCAGAACCACCATAATAGCAACCCAAAACCCAGAACAGTAACCTAGAACCACCATAACAACAACCCAGAACCCAATTTGATTTCTACGCGAGTTCGTCCTCCTCAGTAAACGCAACCAGAAAGCACATCGTGCCTCCATGATTCAATCTTCTCCACCCCAACCTGCACACAGAACCCAGAAACTAAAAAATCGCAGAAACCAAACTCAAAAATCCTTTTAATGGTGCCTACCTCCATTGACGCGAACGAGTTCTTTTCTTCCTGGCAAGACGTGGGCTGGTTTCCCCCTTTCTCCTTTTTGAAGAACCCTAATATGGATGTTAGACGCGGGCTGGAGACACAACTCGAGAGGACGGTAGGAGAGAAAACGAAGAGGGTGAGGGAGATTGAGAAATTCTCGCCGTCGCCGCGTCCTCGCCGCCACCGCGTCCACCATCGTTTCTCTCTCGCCGCATCGTCGTCGCACATCGCAAGAGAAGAGGAGAGGTGCTAGGTTTTTGGGGAAAAGTTTTTACTACCCAGAGGCTAGGTTTATCTGGATTTAAGCTCCCACAGTCCCACAGTTCAATATAGTATTTTTAAAATTACAAGATTGCCATCATGTTTTGTTGCTCTCATTCCATCCAACTACTGTATTCAATTCCAACAAGCGTGGATTCGGTTCCACCAGGTATGGATTCAATTTACTTAAATATATCTTTTTTTCATTTAAATTTTTTTTATTTAAATAATTTTTACAATTATATATAATATTAACAATTTTTATATTATTTTTAAACCTATATATTTACCAATTTTGTTTACTTAAAAATATTGAAGAAGAAGAAGCAAGCGTTTTGCTCCGCTTGAAAGGTAAAATATGTATCGAGTGGTCAATTACCTACCTTTTGGTAACGTTTCCATTACTCAAAATATTGTGAACTGTTTCTGTTTTTTCTTTACCACAACACAACCATTGGTAATTGGTAGCCATAACCATATATGTCGCTCCGAAATAGTCACACTGTACCCAAATTCAGAGCTTGTTTGGGCCAATGTCTCACCATTATTAGCAAATTGTGTTGCAGAGTTTTACCACACTCACTCTCTGCTACAAGAGTGGGACCCAAACCTAATCATGCAACATATCTTCACCATCAAATCAGTTATCCCAAGGTTCACCTACTCCTTCACATCTCATTTTGTTACCATTTATCAGGTCCAATCAATAGCTGCCCCAGTTCACTAAATTCACCAAAACACATAATTTTTCACTTCAATGATCTTCATCACCATTTGTACCTGCAAGGAAAAGAAATGGTGGAGTGATTGATGTGTGTGATGTCTTATTAGGTTTTGTTCTTGGAAATATTTTATTAGATTTTATTCTTTGTTTTTGGTCGCAGAGATTGATGTCTCTGATGGTGGTGAATTTTATATGCACAAGCAATATCTCTTGTGACTGGATTGGAAACCAGTAATCATTTTAAAGGTTATTTGTCTTGTTCATGTTTTTCATAATTTCAGAAAGAATCAATAAGGAAAACATTAATTTGGTAACACCATACATCGAAGTTCATAAAATCTCATGAAAATTGGACATCGAACAAGAAGTCAATGGATATTTTTCATTGAGATACAGTTAATAAATAGAATTAATTGTTAAGGGATGTAAAGTTATTTCAAGTTAATTATGTCTTGAGTTGGAGTGTGTTAACTATATATGCAATTGTTTTAAATAAATTGTTTAAAAGGACAAATTTTACTTCTCATAAAAGGAAATTATCTAAAAAAACAATAACTAAATGATAAAAAAATACAGAAATTTTTAAAAAATAAATTAATTTAATTTTTAAATGTGAAAAAATATGATAATTACATCTACCAAATAAATGCAGTAAGAGGTTTTTTTTTCATATTGTTCATTATATAATATCAAAATATAATAACTATATAAATAAATAAAATAACATATTTACCATATAACCAACATTTCATTAATTAGTTATATCATTTGTAAGATTCTCAAAAATCGAGTATTAAATGTGGTAGAGTGTTTTAAATAATGATACATCAATTATTTTATTTCAAAAATATCAACAGTGTAAATTTAATTTTCTAATACGAAATTTTATTATAAGAAGTTTTATCTCTCTAAAACTTCCTTCTTTAAATTTTCTCTACCTTCTCTCTATAAATTCTAACTCTCTACTCTTCAATCGAAATATCAAAGATCGCTTGAGGCTTTCTTGAAGCAAGATCTACCTAATTGATTTCAACTATAGAGTAAGTTGATATCTATCCTTTTTCCTTAAATTTTGGTGTCTTTGCATGTAAGGGTTTCCTTCACTCTTTTGGGGTTTGAGTAATCTCTAAGACTCTTTGTTGATCAATGGTACTGAGGGTATACTTTGATCAAATTGTTATGAATTGTAGGAGTAAATAGAGATTTTCAAGCCGTATGAGAAATTTTAGAGTTCTTGGAACTGTCAGGAGTTAACCAGCTAAGGAAAGCTAATTTGTTTGGTTTGGATTTGGTATGCATGTGATATTTGATGTTTGTAAGATGATGTGATGATTGATTTGTGAACTTTAATTAAATCGTAAAATTTGGTATGTTGGTGCTTGAAAAAGGTGGTGTGATGATTTGAAAACTTATACATGCTGGTGTGTAGTTGGTTTGCTAATGTAAAAAGTTGTTTATTAATGAATTTATGAATGTCGATTTAGTGAATCTGAGCTGATGTATTCTTATAGAAATTTGGTTTAGGATAAATTAGAATAAGGGTGAGTTTTGGGCATAAAATTGGGGTTTTTATGGGTAAAATTCTAAAATCGTGGTTTTAGGGAGAGCCTGAAGTTTTTGAAATTGTCTTGGGGCCATTTAGGGTTTAGTTGATCTCTTATTGTACTAATAATTTGGTAGATCATCTTGTAAGGAGTCTTTTGGTAAGGATTCATCTAATAAAGAGTCGTGTGGTAAAGAGTCGATTGATAAAGAGTTGTCTAGTAAGGATTTGTCTTGTAAGGAGTCGTCAGATAAGGAGTTGCTTGGTAGATCGTCTAGTAAGGAATTGTCTAGTAGATCGTGTGATAAGGAGTTGTGTGGTAGATCATCTGATAAGGAGTTCCCTGTAAATTGTCTCATAGGGAGTCGTCTGGTGAGGAGTCGTCTGGTGAGGAGTTGTTTGGTGGTACGAATTGTCTGGTAAGAACTAAGTTGTTGGGAATCTTGACTTTGGGATTCTAGACATCAGTTTTGGACGATTTTTAGGTCGTTTTAGGGCTTTTGGACCCTTCTGGAGTTGTTGGTGAGGGTTTCCAAGCTAGTTTCCTTGCGTAGTGCGTGTAACATGTTGTTGTGAAGAAGATTGTGTCATTATGTGATTTAGTTTGCGGTGCATATGTTTTGATAATTGTTGATGCTTTTGGAAAAGGTAAGAATGAAAGATGGGTGTTGTGAAAATAATCTCAAGGAGAGATTCTATGTTCAAGTAAGTTGTGGTGAATGCTTGGTAGTGAGACTTTGGAGAGAATGTATCCTAATATTCTCAATCATTCAACTCATGTCAAGATGAATGGGGTGGCAGAGAGAATGATAGGATGTCTTTACCTTGACCCTTTGGGTTGTGTAAGGGAAGATTAACCCCATGGGGGAGTAGGTCGAGTGACCCTTGTTTATGACTCTACAGAGTATAAATACTACCATAAGTGCAAACTTTCAGTGAAGTCTATGTCAGCATCCACTAGTAAAAAAAGGGATCTTAACTCGCGCATTTGACACCGGTTTAGTTGTAACCGAAGCAAAAAATGATGCGATGACATTTTTGTAATTATCACAAACGTATATGTCTCGGTTCAAAAGGAACCGATGCCTAAAGCTGGCACGATGACATTTTTGTAATTCTCACGCAAAGGTATATGCCTCGGTTCAAAAAGAACTGATGCCTAAAATTGGCGCGGTGACATTTTTGTAATTATTGCGCAAAGGTATATGCCTCGGTTATTTAAAGAACAGAGGCATATAATAACTAATTGTTTTTAGAGGGTTTGGTAGCGGTTCTTTATATAACCGAGGCCATAGACCCTTATTGCCTCGGTTAAAAAAGTAATCGAGGTAATAACATGTTTTTAGGGTTAAATTTCGCAAACGAGTCTCTTGCACATTTGTAAACTCCTTTGCGCCGCTGCTGCTCTCTCCACGCCATCCAGACCATTATCTTCAATTTCTTTCATTTTTTTCTTTCATTTTTCATTGATTAATTGTTCTTTCATTTTTACCGATTAATTTTGTGCAGATGTGCTATTTGGATGTTTATTTCTTTTTTTTTTCAGCATAGAAGCCACCTTCAACCTTCAAGGTTAGTTTCATTTTAAGTTTTTGATATTTTCGTTTTGCAAAGTTTGAATTTTTTTTTTGTAAAAATAGAAAACGATTAACCAGAGTGAAAATTAGAGTCTTTTTAAGATTTGCAATGCAAATATTTTTTAAACTTTAGATTACAGATTTGTTTCTAGGTTTATGTTCTTGTATATATGCTATGGAATGTTTGCAGAAATGAACAATTTTTTTTAAAAAAAAACATACTTTAGACAGCGGTTCTGGACTCCAACTGAGGTCATAGACCCTTAAATTAATTATTTTTAAGGGTTTACGGCCTCGGCTCAATTGAACCGAGGCAATAATTGTTACCAATAAGGAGTATTGGTAAATCTTGAAGAAATTTGTTTTGATGATGCTGCAAGAAGTTTTAGTTGAAGAAGATATTAGAATTAGTTAAAAGCAATTTGTAGAGATTAAATGTAGTAGGAAATTCTTGTAAACTTTGTAAACTTTCATTTTTAACTGCAATAATCGATTATGGAATGGCAATAATCGATTATCACAGAGTCATACAGGAATAATCGATTATCACATCATATAATCGATTATCACTTTTTTGTAAACCCCATAACGGACACAAATAATCGATTATCACTTTTGATAATCGATTATCAGTGGCAGTTGGGAGATGTCTTTTCAGTTTTTGACCCTGCACGAAACTAGGCTTATAAATAGAGGTCTTCACAGCTCTTAGAAAGAACTTTTCAATTGAGAGTATTAGAGCTTTGTGCCTAAGGGAAGCTCTCTGTGAGTGAAAAGGATCTATGCCATTTTGAGAATACAGTTTGTCTGAGGAAGTTCTCAAAGTGATAGAGTGCTCTTGCCTGGTCTTGTGAATAGGAGAAGCTCGCGTTTTGTGTGTCAAAGGTCGGAGCGGTTCTCTTCAAGTTGGCTGAGCAGGTTCTTCCGTTCGTTTGTCGAAGGAAGGTGTTTTCTATTCCTTGCTTATTTTGATTATCTGATTGTAATCTGCAAACTATATTTTTAGTGAAAAAGGTTAATCACTATTTATAGTGATTAACGACTGGACGTAGAATCTTTTGATTCGAACCAGGATAAAAAATTTGTGTTGAATTTTCTTGCTCTCTATACTCTTTACATTTTACGCATATCAACTGTTTGATAAATTTTCTCTAAGAAAATCAATTTTTTTGAAACCGACTATTTTAACTTGTGCTGTGATCGTTACACGCTTTCCGCTATCTATATTTTATTCCGCTACGCGACTCTATAACGGTATCGATTGTTCCAACAATAATCATAGGTTTTTTACTTCGGTTTTTGAACCGAGGTCATAAGTCCAGACTTTTTACCTCGCTTTAATATACCTCGGTTCTGTAACCGCGATCATAAATCCAAAACAACAGAGGCAATAACCCTTCGTTGCACTAGTGATCAAATCTAGATCATTGAGTGAAGAGGTTAAATTGTCATATGATCAGGTGTTTGATGGGTTGTTGTGAATGTTGATATATGAATTGTTATATTAAATTATATTATGTTCATTTCTTTATATACTAGCGTACCCTTGCTTTCGTGTTGTCTGTTTCTCTATGTGTGCTTGTTTTCTCTTTTGCAATGATCACCTTAATGGTGTGGGCTTAGGGGAAATCTCTAGTGAGCATGTGCTAGCGGGTGACAAAGTTGAAGCTTAGAGTAGGATGTTTCGTCGTTTTTTTTTTTATTTTGTAAATTTTATATTACACTTTTGGCTTAGTGTAATATATCTTCTTATAGGGTAGAAAGATGTATTATTTTCCGAATAATTGTAATAATAGTTTATATGTTTTCCTCACTCAACTGTTTTGTAATATTAAAAATGTGATATATTCGTCCATAGTTAAACATTGTGAAAATTGAGATGTTACATTACTCATATTATCAAATAGATGATTCTTAAGATATTTTTATTTTTTTTTCATATAATTAAACTTTTTAGTATTTCATTATTGTTTATGAATTTTATTATAATATAGAATAAATAATTAAAATAACTAAAATAAAAATAATTAATGTAAATTTTGACTACTTTTCAGAATATTTTATTTTAATTTTGTATTATCATTTATGAAGATTTTATAATGATTTTTTATTTTAATTTGAAATTTATTTTAATTTGAAATTTATTTTAAAAATAATTTATATTTTTAAAATTGATTTTAACATCAAATTATTTTATAAAATTACGGTCACTAAGGAATATCAAATAATAATTTATTTTATAAGGAGTATCGAGACAAACTATTTAATATGAGACTGGTAATTACAACTTTTGACATTTAATAATATTTTGTTTTTAATATAACAGTATTTAGTCATTTTTAAATATATTAATTTATACAAAATTATTCTATCATAATAACCACATCATTGATAAATTTCATATTATTTTTCTTCCATTTTTTATTTTATTTTTTCTTAAAATTCATACAATATTATTTTTCATTTTATTTCTTGCCTTTTCTCTTTTACTCTCTCACGTTTCCTTCCATAATCTAAACAAGGGTGGAAAGTTTATTAACGATTTCATACTTAGATGATGAAACACTACATATATTGAATGATTATAGCTTTTATGATAGAGGAAATGTGAACATGCATTTATCTTAGAATAAAAAACCATAATCATCTTGAAACTTTCATTTATACTTAAAGGTTTTTCAAAAGTATTTTAAATAAGTTTTTTAAAACATATTAATTCATTATTACTTAACAAAACCAATTATATTAGTTAAATAATTAATTATCATTAATTTTAAAACATGTATTTACATTAGAGATTATAAATGAATTTCTAACCCGGGAATCAAAACGAATTGGAAAAGGTTCAATTTTTTTAAGTGTCGATTGAACTCAACTTACTTAATACATCTTAAATGAATTTGAATGAGTTAAGACTGGGTTGATTCGTAATCCATCCAGAACAATCTTTATTACTGTTTTTATCATTTTTATGAGTTTTTTTATTATAATTATTTATTATTTATAATTATGTGAGTTGATAAAAATATTAGAATGTTGTTTAATAATGTTTGAATAGTTTGAATTTTCATTTTCTTTCTAAAGGTTGATAGTTTAATTTCTTTTAACTATTATTGTAAAATAGTGAACACTTTAGTTGTATTTTTATAAAAAATAATGAATCGAATAAATTCACTTTAATTATATTGTAATAAAAATATATATAATAAATCAAAATAAGAGAACATTTTTAAGTGATTAACTAACTAACTTTCTAATTCATGGTAAATTAAGTTATATTACAAAATTTTTAACTTGCTAAACAATCAACCGGATTCAACTAACTCATTCTTAACTAAATCCGTAATGAGTCAGAGTGCCTTTTGCAGGTACCTTCCCCCTCTATCAAGAAGGAGACCGAGCGGTTCGCGCCATTACCGAATGGCCAACCGCAGGAGACCGAGCGGTCATAAAGAAACAAGCGGGCCAGACTGAAGGAAGACAGGCGATTCAGACGTTCCAGGCAGCCAAAGACAAGAAAGACACGTCATAAAATGTTAGCCTCTCAGTCCTACAAATCCCTAACGAAACACAAAATAATTGATATCGTGAATCATAATTAATTAAGTTCTCTTGTATTTGTTTTTCTTAATTATTTTTCAATTTCCTCTTTATTTATAAAATTTATTTTGATATTATTAATTATACTTTTTTTCAAAAGACACGTTAAAAAGTTGAAAAATACTATAATTACATATATTTTTACAATAATTTTCATCTTAAGATATTTTTGTGAATTTGTTCTCATTTCCATCTTTTCACATTCACCATTTGATGTAATCTCATTTCAAACTTTTATTAATTCTATGTTAGGTATTTCATTACAACTTTTAAGGATTATTCACATGTTGTAATATGAATTTTGAATTTGAAATTGGACTAACACTTAAATAAACTAGGTTAATTTGGACTAAAAATAACTTTGTAATAATGTTTTTTGACTTATTATTTACATATTTCTTGAATATGCTTTTGTTTACTAAGCTCAATTTTCTAACTCTATTGTTTTAAGAAATTTTTTTCTAAAATTATTAATAGAAAAAGAAAAAATTTAAAATACCTATTAATTTCTTAGTCTTAAGCTTACAAACACTAATAAAAAAAAGGATTTAAACTTGCACAATAGGCTTTGGTTTAGGAGCAACTGAAGCCTATCAAACACGATAGCATTTTCGTAGTTTTGTCGAACTTTTTTACCTCGGTTCAAGGGGAACTGATGCATATACACCATATGAATTCGGTTAAAATTTCAACCAGTGTCTGACACCCTGAACAATTTCTGCAGATTTGACTTTTGGCATGCCAACTTTTTGAATCCTAATCTACTGCCTAGGTTTACTGGGGACCCGAGACATATACACCGTATGACCTCGATTAAAATTCCAACCGATGCCTTAACACCTGAAAAATTTCTTTTTGAATCCTGATATTCTGCCTCCTAGAGACCCGAAGCACGTTAATTGAATAATTTAGAAGCATGAGGAGAGATGGGCTTCACCTTCAATCTGCTTCAGATTCAGAAGCAACACAACATAATCAACCATGGTGCCACCGTTCTCGACCTTGGTTGCGCTTCCGGAGGGTGGCTCCAGGTGGCTTGTTAGAGCTTGGGACCCTTCCACGGCGGAGGCTCCGTCCTCGGCGTTGACACCAAAAAAGTCAAGGTTTCCCCTCTTCACTACGATTCTAGGGTTCAGACCATCCCTTGCAGGTTTCGATTTATGTATGGTGCTTTTCTCGTTGGAAGTTGAAGCTTTGTGGTTTCGGTCATCGAGGCGCGACTTGGGATTGAGGATTTATCTATTTCTGGGTTTGGTTTGATTTTGTAGGTTGACGTTGCCTAATGATGATGAATGGAGGTTGAACGGGGTTGCGCCATGGAGACGAACATGGAGGTTGGCGGCGGTGCTAGGTGGTGATGAACAAAGCTTCGTGATTGTGTGTCAATGAAGGTTTCTGGTGAAGAAGATGAGTGTAGCGACTTTCGATTGGGGTTTTTCTGATTGTAGGTCTGTGTTGATGGTGGTGGTGCGAATTAGTGTTTGATGAAGACGACATTGACGGTGAAGATGATCAGCGTTGGTGCTAGGTTGCGGTGATGGCTGCCGGTGGTGCATGGTAGGTTCGTTGTGGATGGCTGTCGGCTGGCTATGATCATCAGGCACAATGAGAATCTTAAGAGACAGGAGAGGAACAAATATATACTTTTAGTGATTCAAAAGGGGATTTTCAAAACAGAGAAAAGATGCGAGTGGAAAAGGCACTTCGGCAGCTTTATGGTCGTTTCTTCTACCGATTTCCAGATGGAGAATCTGCGGCTGATGTGTATGATAGAATCACTGGTAATATTAATACGTATATGTTGTTCGGGAATCAAAGTTATGAAGTTAAGTACTGATGTAGAGTTTTATACTTGTGGTTGAGAACAAATATTATTATTGGAAGGTATCAGCCACCTGAGGAGAGGAAAGTAGAGATGAACTTAGTCATCGTGTGTCACAGCCAAATAGAAATATGCTCGTCAATGGAAATATTCTCATCAATGGAAATATTCATTTTGTTTACTTTATTGAATTAATAATAGGTTATTGAAATCTAAGAGGAATGCGCATGAAAAGTAGTGGTAAGAATCATGATCTTTTCATTTTTTACTATGGATATATACTTTCTGTAATCTTCATCAGCTTTTTAATTTTTGATGAAGTATTGATTAGTTGCTATTTATTTTTGCAGGCTACTCAAAGATCTGGAAGACCTATCAAATCAAATAAATATGTAGCAGGCTCAAGACCCAATACATCATTTGAGATGATGGACAAAGGCTTGATCTCATATATTTAAAGAAAATTAAAAAAAGTAAAAAAGATAAAAAAAGTAAAAAAGGCTTGATCACCATTTGGAACTAAGATATAGAAAGAGAAAAAGTAAAAAAAAGAATGCTCTACTGCCTCGGTTAAGAAGGAACCGAGGCGAAAAGTCCTACAAAAACGAAAAAAAAGAAAAAACCCTACTGCTTCGGTTACTTGTGAACTGAGGCAAAATCCTACCCCTTTTTGTCTCAGTTCTGAACTGAGGCAAAAAGCCTACCCCTTTTTGCCTCGCTTGTATATGCCTCGGTTCAGGAACCGCTTCCTGTGAGCGAAAATAACCGTTGTCGTTTCCCTTCACTGCACTAGTGAAAGTATTAATGGTTTCATAATAATATTTGTAGATAAATCTATATTTATTTATTCAGAAATTAGATGAGATTTTCTTTTTCTTTTTAATTACCTCACATATTACACAAATTCATTTATTATTGGAATCTTATATGTAGAAATAAACGACATGATTAATATATAAGAGAAAGACTCATTGCTTTTTTAAATGCTTTAAAATAAGGGTGAAAAAAAATTCAATTGTCTAATTCTATCCATAACTATCCAAATTTTTTATTTAAATGAATTTATCTCAAATTGAAATTGTGTAAACTCGACCTAACAAATATGTTAAGTAATACATTTCGATAAAGCCCATCCAATTTAGCTAACCTAAAAGGTTAGAAGATATATTAAAATATATTTGTTGGTGAAAATATTCATATATATAGTATTTGTGAATAAATATCAGTAGTTTGATTACATCATGATATTTCTTAATACAACATTTTACAGAATAATTAGTATATTGAGTAAGGTGACACACTATCGTAATTATTTCACTAATTGTTATATATACAATAAGTTGTTATTTATTTGATACTATTTGATATCATATTGGTATTACCTATTTTATCACATAAGGCATAGGGTTTAGGAACCCTATAAATACCTATGGTCACCAAGAAAAAACACACTCATACTCACTCTCTTTTATCCAAAATATCCAAACTTTATTACTAACTTGAGCGTTAGAGAATATTTTGCAGGTGGATCTCCCTATATGTTCTAGTCCTCAGGAGCATACGTCAAGATTCCTCAATCCACTCAAATCCTGCCACTTGTTGGAAGGTCCATGCTCAAGATTTTGGTAAGAATAAAAATCAATTCTTTTTTATTTTAAATCCATTCCATTATTTGGATTTAGATCCGATATAAATTGAATATTTTTGTTGATGTTTAAAATCCAAAATCAAGATGCATCTACTTCATTTTGAGTTACAAAATGTTGAGCCAGACCCAAGGTAGCATTGGGTAAAACTCAAGCAAGGTCGGGGTGAGTTGACTCAAGTTAGAGTCAAGCCAAGTCAACTCAAGTCGTGGTTGAATATAGTTGATTTGGGCCTAAGTAGAATATACTTAAGTTAACCCAAGCCTAGTTTGAGCTAAGTTGTCCTAACCCAAGTCGAGTCAAGTTTACCAAAGCCTAAATCAAGTCAAGTTGCCTTGTGTGTAGATCTAGCCTAATTGGGACGAGTCTACATTCAATCAAGTTAAAAAGGGTACAAGCTCACCTGATTCAAGGTTGACCTATGTTAAGTTGAGTTCGGCTAAAGCCAAGTCAAGCCTCACCCCATCAAGACCAAGTTGAGCCTCACCCCATCAAAACCAAGTGGAGCCCAACACAATCAAGATTAGGTCAAGCCTAACTCGATTAAGATTAGGTTTAATCAAGCACAAGTAAAACTACGCCTGCCCAAACTTAAGTCAAGTTGTGTTAAGTTATCTCGAAACTAGGTTTCGCTAAGTTGGCCCAAGCCATGGTTAAGGCAAGTTAACCCTAACTTAGGGCAAATTTAGTGGACTTGAACTAAATTGAGTAGAGTTGAACCAGGCTAGAGGTTAGTCAAATCGACCGAACCTAAGTTGAGTCGAGTCGACTCGAGCCTAGGTCCAACAAAGTTGGAGGATAAAAGAAGCTAAATAGGTTTGAGCCCATGTTGAACTAAATCGACTCAAGCCTAAGTTGAGTTGGCTTCAACCCAAGTGGAGCCGAGTTGGGTTTGACCTAATCATAGTTGAGATTGTACAAGCCTAAGTCAAGACGAGTTGGCTTAAGCTCTCATGGAGTGAAGTTGACCCAAATCCAGGTGGAGCTGAATTTGTTCAAGCCTAAGTAAAGGTGACTTAACTTAAGTTTATGTCAACTTAAGTTGACCTAGGCCTAATCGAGCAAACATTACTACAAAAAAGAGCTTTAAAGCTTATTATTTTTTACCTTTAATGTCTGCTAAAACACTGATGTCATATCAAGGGACGTCAATTTAATGTCGGAATTAAAAAAGAACATTGATTGACATTGAAAAATTGGCAATTCAAACGTCTTTAAAAATTGAGCGCCATGCCTTACACAATTAGCAAAAGTTTCTGAGTGGTCTCTGGATCTTCAAATGGAGGGTGTTTGATGTCGGAAGGATGGGTTTCGACGTCTTTCTCGCTAGGCCACACTGAGCCCACTAAGCGAATGTTTCTCTCTAGAATTGGCATTGCATGATATGTTGCCATTGCTTGATGTATCTCCATCATTGTGGCCTCTGTTATTGGTGATGGATGATTGAACCACTACGCAAACAAGACAACTTTACTATATTTGCATTCTAATTTTCAAAGTTCAATGTGATTTGTAAGATGTGAAAGATATGTTATTACCTTAGTTCAATCATCTTTAATTCCTGCTTGAATGATGATCTTGTTACAAGACAATATGTAGTAGCCATATGTCCCTGAATCTGATTGCTTGTTACACCAAACATGGCAAAGAAAATAGTCAAATATGGAGGTCTAAATTTCATATACGAAAATTAATAAGTTAAAGATTAATGAAGCCTAACCTTTGGATACAAATTTGAATTTTTTGGGCTCTGGGCCTACCAACAACTTTAATTAAATTTTTAACATTTTAAACATAGGTTAATATATTAAAATCATAATGAATTGATATGAAAGAATGTAACACTCATGTTTTTAACAAGGATTTCAAGTCAAGTTTCATTTTCTTGTGAAGGGAACAAACCTATACATCTGTGCATTGTCTTAGTATGATCACCATTAATTTTCAATGGCCCGTATCATGAATCACAAATAGTGAGTCGATTAATTAAACCTTAATAAAATTCTATAATGAGTATTACATACCCATCAATGTATGGCGTGATGTACATCTCTATTTTGGACTTAGCCATTCATGTTTGCATATATGATTGCTTGAATTCAACTATGCTTCCAAATGGTTTGGTTTGAGGTTCAAAATATCAATACCTGGATGTCTAACCTTGGTCCATCAACAATTAGCTCATACTGACAAGTGTAGTTAGTATGATCTACAACAGAGCATGATTCTTTAGTGCTCCCATGATATTCTGTTGGATCTTCAGTGGGGGGATCGTCCTTTTGTTCGGTCATGGTCTAAAGTTTTTCTTCAAGTGCCCTTTGTATTTCTTGTTATTGTTGGAGGCGTTTCATGAAGCATTGCTTCATAACAATTACGCGCTCATTTAGTCTTTCCTCCATTTGGAGCTCTAACTTCCTCAACACATCTTGACTTAAGAATTTTGTACTTTTTTGTTTAGGGACAAAGTAGTCTTTCATGTCAATAGCTCCTCCATTGCCATGCACATGACCTAGGTGTTCTGGCTTTCCAATGGCCACTATGAGATTCTCCTCCCTACCTTCACATCTTCTTTAACGGAAAACAATTATTTCAACCTAGGTATTATAGGCAAGTACCACACCACCTTAGCAAGTGGACCATCATTGTCTTCATCACCATTATTTCCATCAAGTTTCTTCTTAAACCGTGATAAATCACATGTTGCTCACACCTTAAGTGAAACATATTCATCTCTATACAATAAATAATCATTGGGGGCATGCATGTATCTTTTGGTATTTGAAACCCATACTCTTGACTAATATGACGTTCATTCACCCAGTTTTGATCCATAATATTTTTATAAAGTATATAAAAAATAAAAATGCCAAAAATTACATTAAAATAATTTATCTAACTTACAAGAAACATACAAATATGAAAGACAAATATAAGAAATAACACACAAAGTACAATAAGGAAACTAATAATCACGTATCGAGTAATATATAACTACATTGCAATGTATATTAAAACCAAAAAGCTAGCCTTGATAGAAGGGAGTTTGTTAGCAGCAATGAAGAGTGTAGAACTTCTCGATGCTATTATTCATTGTGGTGGAACTTAAATGGAGAGGGAAAACATGAAATGAATCCATAAACAAAAACAAATTGTAACCTCCACTTGTGAAAACACATACATCTATGGTAAATAAGACAAAACTGACATTTGTTGTTCTTCCTTGTACTCGTGTACAAAACCAGCTGGTTCACTTGGGGGTGATGGAGTTCCAACTCACATAAGGACGTCAATATTAAATGAAAAAACGATATAAATCATGCAAAAATAAAAATATATCCCAACAAAGGCTAGAAAAATACTTTTTTGCAAGAGGTAAGTGAAAAAAAACAAACATTTCTTCTTTCTTGCACTCGTATTCGAAAACACAAGTTCAAGCAGAAATGAAAGCGCGAAGAAACAATGTGTGTGGGTTATGTTCTTACACATTTTTACAAGACATATGACGTTGAAAATAGAGTAATTTCGACGTCTTATAAGTAATTTACGTTGGAATCTAGGGCTTCCGACGTCTAATGCTAGTAAATTTTTACCATGGCCTACCAAACATTTTAATGAATTCAAAAAATTAGAAGGACTCAGCCTAGACTTGAAATATTGACGTCAACGTTAATATGGAGTTCCAACTCACATAAGGACTTCAATGTTAATGTTAAACGCTAGACTTGAAAGGCTCATTTCACACTAGTGAGACTCAGCCCAGGCTCAGTTAAAGCACCATCGACGCAAGCCTATGTAAAGTCTAGTATGTCCTTCAACTACCTGAAAAACACTACAAGAGGGATTGAATAATGTTAATGGAAAATTTTTCGCAAACCTTATGATATAGCTCTTTATCAAGCTCTTGAAATCTCTTTTAAATAATCGTAGGCTCGATTTAATAAGATTTTGCATTAACAATTTCAACGTGCTATTAAGAATATATATACTGCAGTGTTTTGTTAAGAACTTACTTTATGAAATAAATCGTTTAGCTTGGAAGATTCTTATATTTGGAAAGAAAGCACGACTATAGGTTTTCACAAGAGGATCATTTAGGTAAGAGAAGAGATAATTGCACAAGAGATTTTATACTAGTTCGCTCAAACTGAGTTATTTCCAGTCTCCTCTGCAAAGGGTTCAACTATAATCTTCACACAATTACAAATGAGTATTAGCACCACTCCTAGTGCTCAACTACCTTGTCAAGATTTCCTATGAGTATTAACACCACTCTTGGTACTCAACACCCTGTCGAGATTTCCTTTGAGTATTTGCACCACTCCTGGTACTCAGCAACCTGCCAAGATTTTCTGTGAGTATTCGAACCACTCCTAGTACTTAGCAACCTTGCAAAGATTCCTCAACTCAACCGAGTTTAGTTTTGAGTGTTTTAATTCCCTTCAGAATTAATCAACGATTACTTACAACTAATTCAAATTATATTTCTCACTGAGAGGATTTGAGTACAATACAAAGCAGTCTAAACACTCACAGGTGTTTCTCTCTTCTCTCTTACAATAGAAAGCAATATGACAATGAAGCTTGAGATTATTTTTTCTCTTTTTCTCTTCTCTTCTCTTTTCTTCAGCTTAAATGTATTCTTTTTCTTGAGCTCTTTCTCTTCTTCTTTTCAGGATGGATATACCGTTATAAAGTCTTCTTTATTAAGATATTTTCTTAAGCTATCCTCTTGATTTTCTTCTTGAGAGATATTCTATTTATAGGTTTCATGGGTATTTGTCTGTTAGATTGAGTTTGTAGTTTATAACCTTGATACTTGTGCTTTCTCTTTCTTCTTTTCACAACAACCATTGGGTAAGTCAACTTTGTCAGAGAAGGCATGCTTTTTCAGTCGTTTTCTTGATGTAGGTTGTACGACCTTTTTAGACTTTGCTTCAAGTGAGGAACATTTTGTGAATATCTCCTTTGTCTTTAATGTCCACTTTTTTTATATTTAATTTGTAGCACTATGGATGCATGTAGAATAACTTATATGCAAAATTAAAGTAAATTGTGCATGCAGCAGATACATCTTTTCTGATCACTTTAATTGTTTTTGAACGTTGAGCATTTAATGTAATTTAATGCTTGCTCAGAACAACAAAGTGTTTTTTATTTCCTACCGTTATGTAACATTTTACAATTAAGTTCCTGTCTTTGAAGATACCAAGTGTAGATATATACTTCATCATAAGATGAGGTACTTGTTAAGCTCAATGCATCGTTTGTTAAGTAAACACTTCTTTAGTTTTTGTCTCTGTTTAGACAAATAACTTTTAGCTTGCTTAAGCTTTCTTTTAGTAAACACTTCTTTTAGCTTGCTTAAGTCTTTTAATATATTTTGTTAAAGACATTGTCTCGACCTATTTTATTTTTGACAGAAGCTTAATACATATTCCACGTTTTAGGTAGAACATCGTTTAGCCATGCGTTTTGGTGTTTTAGCCTAAATGTTTTTCTATTTCCTAAGACCTAAGTGTTTTCCTATGTTATTCTATGTTTGTAGTTTCTGGAGTTGTGTTTGTTTGGGGTTTAGACTCTAAGTCTTGTGTTTTCACCCTAAGTTATTTTCTTATAATCAACCTGTTTTAGTGTTATTTGATTAAAATTCAAAAACATGAGAGCTTTTGGACATATAGACGATTTTTTTTGTCTTTAATAGTCCTAGCCTAAGTTAAGGCAATCCCTCCTTCAATCAAGTTGGGATGGCCCAATGTTCATTATAGTTGGGGCCAACTCACGTTCAACTAAGACCAACAAGTTGGTCTTAGCTCAATCAAGACCATGACGAGTCCATATAGAGTTAAATCCATTTAAGCCTTGGTAGAGTTAAAACAGTTTGGGATGAGATCAAATTGAGTTGACAAGCATATCATTCAAGCCGAGTCAATCTAGGCTTAGATTGAGTTGAGTATGACTAGTCCAGATTAAGTCTAACTCATATGGATCAAGACAGATGGGACTAGATTGGTCCATACTAGGTCAAGCCCATGTATACATTAAGCCTACTTAAAATTAAAATCATATTTGACATTAGGTTGATTAGGTTGATCAAAATTATTGTAATTGATAAAAATAAATTTAATCAAAATTATTGTAATTGATAAAAATAAATTTAAGCTAGATTTAGTTTAATTTAAATTGAATTCCATCAATCCAAATGAATTTGATATACTTAAAATGAATTTAGATTTTATACCCAATAAAATTTATAATCACTGCTATTAGTTAAAGATAATATCTTATTTTCTTATATAATTTTTTATAGGTATGATCAATATTGAATATGTATAATATGTTTTGTTAATAATATTTGACAAGTACTATTAAAATTGTTAATTCTTCATAATTAGTATATAAGAGAAGAATTCTAATTTTCCTTAAAATACTTAACAAATTAAATAAAGATAGAAATGAAAATGTTTGACAATTCTATACGTCAAAATTAAATGAGCAGAATATTAATATTAAAAATAAAGTTAAATCATGTTATTAGTCCTATTTTTTTTAGAAAATCTCAAATTGATATTTTTTTATGTGTCTCAGTTTGATTTTTATTTTAGAAAATTTAATGCTCTTTTCCATTAATACTATACTTAACATTAAAAAACTCATGTGTCAATTCATAGTTTATTTTTAATTATTTTTAATTTTATTTTTAATATTTTTAAAAATCAAATTTTGTCACGTGTCAAGTTGAATTTGTGTCACGTAGCAATGATAGTGTGATTTGAAAATGACAGTGCCACATGTCACTTTCAAGCGACCTGATATTGCCTTAGTCTCAATTTGATTTCTATAATTTTATTTTGTCTTAATTTGGTCCTATTTTGTTTTAAATTAAACAATTTCATCTTCTTCAAATTAAAATAAAATTTAATTTTATATAAATATTATACAAATATTGTTATTAAAATTAATATTTTTATTAAATATTTTTAACAAGATTAATTTATATTTATATTTTATATTTCATTTTATTTAAAATTATTTTAAAGTTGTTAATGGAAAATAATGTTAATAAAAAAATTTAAAACTAATTTCAACTAACAAATATGTTAAACTTGTTTATCTATTACATTTCATAAAATAAAATAAATTTATCAACTTTTTTAATTCTTTTAAATAATTGTATATTTTTAAAATGTGCAAAATTCAATAAATTCTATACAAATTTTACAATTTTACAAATTCAAATGTAAAATTTTATTATAATTTAAGACAAATTTATAACAATTTAAAACAAATAAATTTAAAATTTAAAAATAATTTTAAATACACTTCATGTAAAATATAAATATAAATAAACTTTTTCAATATTTAATAAAAATATAAACTTTAATAAAAATATAAACTTTAATAAAAATATTTGTATAACATTTATACAATAATTAAATTTCATATCAATTTAAAAAGGGAGAAAATTACAACATTTAAAAGAATTGGAATTAAATTGAGGCAAAATAAAGTTAAGTGTAACACTAACACATGGCACAACTATTATCACGTGACACGATGTCAGCTTAATATGTCACAAATTTTTATTTTTTTAAAAAATTAGAAAAATACTAAAAATAAAATAAATAAAAAATTATGAACTGATCTGTAATACCATTTTTAACGTTGTTAGTACAATACTAACAAAAATGACATGAATGTATCAAATTTATCTAAATAAATACAAAATTGATACACATTAAAAAGTAGTACCAATTTGATATTTTCCTATAAAAACGGAGATGAGAAGTCATGATTTAACCTTAAAAAATGATTTTAATATTAAAAGTGACTTTTAAGTGATGTGATTCATCTTAGAATATATTTTTTATAAGAAAATAAGTAATTGTAAATCTTAAGATAATTCTTTTATTCAACTTACAAGTTATATATAATTACTTTAACTCAGAAATAAAACACTTACTATAACAACCTACAAATATAGATCAAAAAGTATATTTTATAAAGCTATTAATTGAGAAGGCCTAACTGGCCTTTGCAATAAAAAACCTACATGAAATATATCTATACACTGTAGTTCCAACATTTAGTATGAAAGTTTTTCAAAATAAATACATTCTTTGGATCTAGAGTTCAAATACAAAAGAAAAAACAACACCAATATACATATATAATAGGTTCATGAAAAGAATGCTTACGAAACTATAGCCACCTTTCCTACGGTCTATCCAATCAACCAATTGCAGCACCATCTCTGACGCCATCAAAACAATCATTGCAAAAGAAAACAAGCAACCAAGACAAAGAAGGATAAACTAATAAAAACTTTGAGTATACATAAAATAAAATAAACTTTTTGCATAAATGAAATCAAATAGAAATCAACCAATCTCATTTGACCATAAAACTTGCATACAATACACAAATAAACACATCTATGCATAAGTATAATCTAGACTCAATTATCCATATTTATATATTGACTTTCACGTTAGAAGCCTTGCACTTACCACATAAAATGAATTTCTTAAGTGTTACAAACCAGTAGTGGTGCCTCATTCCCTCTTCCTCATGATAAGATAAATTCTCTACAACTTAATAAAAGGGGTACCTAACCCAAAAACCAACTATCACTACTCCTTCAATCTTTACCACTTAAACTTCATTCTTTATGAGTCTGAGTCTAATTAATAGAGTTAAGGATGACTTCACAATGAGTGTCTTTAGTAACTGCATAACACTATAATGACTTGTCATACTTTCCCCCCTTAGGAAAAATAATGCCATACAATAAATCACAACATTCAAACAATACATCACCTTTATTTCTCTTAGATTCACCTCTTTGAAATAATACCTTCATTGACTCTCTTATATTCAACTCTTCCCACTACAAAATATTGAATCTTACTGGGGTTATTTTTTCTATTACTGACGGTTTTAACCCCTGATAAATACATTTCTCGCGGTTACAAAAACTGTCAGGAAAATAACGTCGGTAAATAATTGTCGGCGGTTTTTTCGAAAACTGTCACTACTTAGGGGTTTTTCAAAATCGTCGGTATTTGTTGGGGTTGGACTTCCAAACTGCTGGGAATACAAATCATTTTATCTTGTTTATATTATTGAAATTATTTTAATGACACCCTCTACAAGACATATTCCTTATGAGAAATTTTTGGGTTTTAAAGATGTGAAAGTAGTTTTATTTTGCACCTTCTTTTTGAGTAACTCTTAGTTAAAAAAGGATATCCCTTGCTTCTAAGGTGCAACCAAATTCAGTCATTTCAGTCCAAATTTAGAACAATCAATTATATATGATTGTGATTTTCAAATATCATCTTCAACAATCACCTAGTAAGAAGAGGGGACTCGTCTTCAGGCCAATCCTCCGCAACATGTATTTCTCTTCTTCTTCTTCTTCTTCTTCTCTTCTTCTACTTCTTCTCTTCTTCTACTTCTTCTTCTACATCTAATAAATCTAAAATTAATCAAACATCTAATATATACAAAAAACTGTAAAACTCATAGACGAACAAGGAGGACATTAACAATGATTACGTTCTCCCAAAAACAGTTGTGCATACCAACAGTATAGCAAAAAGAATGAGAAACAAACCTTAATGCAAAAAGTTATTTGGAGGGAAAGATGTTTCATGAGAATGGCTAAAAATGAAACTTTTGGTCACTAATGGAAGTCCTAACTCGAACAAAATGGTTGTCGTTCTTGAGGTGTAGCTTCGCATAAGGGAGAAAGTGAGGAGAAATGAACATTGTAGGTTTTTCTAAATGCATTTAGGTTTGAGATGTAAGTGTCAAACAAAAAAAATGGTTTTTACGTCTAGCATTTATAAGTCAGACATAAATTTATATCTATTGTATATTTGTCAACTGTAAATTTACGTCTAACCTACAATATCATATGTAAAACCTTTTTTTTAACGTCTGACGCTTATAAGTCAGACGTAAATATTGATCATTTAATTACAAAATTGGCATCATGCATTTTTTTACATCTATTGTCTACATGTCAAACATAAGTTCAATGACGTAATAAGTTGTTTTTGTATTAATGCATGAAACTCAAAAGCTAAAAAGCAACGAAACTTACTTTATTCAACTCTTTCATCATATAGTTTTGTAAAGTTACTCACTATAAACAATTTTATGATTCTTATTCTTTAATAAAATGAATACTAATATCAAAATTGAAGAGAGACAAAGAAAATATCTAGAGTGAAAATTTAGAAAAAAAAAATATTTTATAAAAATAAACTTTCTTTATTAAAATCTATTTATAGTTTAAACTTTTATTATTAAAAATATTATAATATTCTATTCTTTTAAAATCATTTTTAAAGTCTATTTATAGTTTAAACTTTTTATTGTTAAAAATATTATAATATTTTATTTTTTTAAAAATCATTCTTACTCTTAAATCAGGTTGAAAGAGAAGGGAATTGGAAAAAAGGTCACGTAATAATGAATGATACGATGAGAAAAAGAAATAAAATTTTAGAAAAATGATGTATAATACAGGAACTAAATATATATTTAATATATTTTTGAAGCTAAATTTATATATCCTCGTCTAAATAGTACATATATACACACACTTGTTTCCGTCCTCTGTCATGAAAGCCAGAGCCACATGTGGCTGTAGTTGTCCACTTCGTACTTGTATTCCGCTTTGTCTCTGACTTCATTAATTTTTCCATCTCCTGTAAGTTACTTATATTACTACCAATGTTTTTACTTTGTGTTCTCAGGAAGCTTCTATCTCATCATTTATGTAACAGAACAAATTCTGCTATTGCTTTGCTTCATCTATATATGTATGTCGTCATCATTGTATTCTCACAAAACGTAGAGTATTCCAAGTAGTGTTAAAAGGGAGATAAATAAAAAGAAGCAATTTAAGATGAGGTCACTTTGTTCAGATTTATGGTGCATGTTGGACCCTTTCATGATACAAAAGTGATATGAAATTTTCTTAATGAGATATAGCGAAATGTTAAATAAAACATTGCTTTTAGAAGATGCCCCAACAAAGATACAGGTGAAAAAACAGAACTTTGTTTTCTTCGGGATGTGTGGGATTTTAAAATTGAAGCTTTAAAGCTTTATTATTCAAGTGGAATACTACTTTGATTGTTTTTCTTGAAAAGATGTGCTGATTGTTGATTCCACCTTAAGCTCTTTCCCGATCTCATCATATAAACAGCATTACCCAGATGAAACAAAAGCATGAATAGTAACATGAAGGACACCCAGAAAAAACAAAACCTGTTTTTATTTCATGAGATAGTCCAATGTTAAATAATTTTACAATTAATTATATTTTTAGTCTTTAAACTTTTAATTAAAATTGCATTTCATTTCTGTCATAATCTTTATACTAATGTTATTTTCTTACTGTCGATGACATTAAATGATTTATAATATAATAAATGACCTTGGATTAAAATTAACTATCAGCTCCCACAACTGCGAGGACATTCGATTTTAATATATTATGCAAAAATGTTTGTCACAAACTATTCTGTTGATGACATTATACATTCATTTATAAAATGTAAGGATAAAACTAATACAGAATTCATAAGAAAGACAAAATATAGATGAAAACTGAGAGTAAAATAACATAATTAAGCCATTGTTTGATAGAGGGTTGTTCTTTTTAACTGGCTTCAACTTAAGGGTGAAAAGCACAAACCGTACACATTAAAGAGAGAAACTAATGGACTATTTGCTCACTGGATTTGGACATGCTTCAACCATAAAACATTTTTGCTTCGATTTGAGGGGAAAGGGACTCACTTTCTCTTTGATCACCTCTGAGCTTTGAATCAAAAGATGAACAGATGGCCTATTAATTACTTGCTAAAGAGCTTTGTGATTTTGTTCTTTTTCCAGTCCTCTTGCAATGCAAGTGGGTCACGTTTTGAAGTGATATATGTACTATACCTAATCAAAGGTAACAAATCATAAAGACACGAAACTGAGGAGCAGCATATCCAAAAGAAGACTTAGTGTGAAATTAAAAAACAAAAACTCCTGGGTGGGTCAAAGCATAAATCTGATAATTATTGCTTTTGTCTAACTTATCTATAAGCCTAAAAAAACCAAACGAAATTATAATTTCCACCGAAATACAAACATTTTGACTCAATGTTTACACCTCCAATGAGACTTTTTTTCAGGAGTGTAGCCATATATTTCTAGTATATTATTTTTATTATTGATTCAAATTCACATACCTATTGATAGATAAAGTAGTATGACATAATTCAGAATTAACTATATTTTTATATATCCGGTTAGAACATTTTCTTAATTATATTTCTGTATATGAAATAATAATTTTGAGAGATATATCACACACTCTTAGATAAATTTAAATAGTTTAAAAGATTTAATCCTTATATATACTTTCCACTTGAATAGGATTAAAAGATAGCAATTAATAAAAAGGTATTAGAGTCATGTATTTAACATATTGTTTCCTATATCATTTATGTGTTTTGAATCTTCCATAGTATTAATATTTTAAGGGTTATATTATAAATTTTAGAACTTTTATTATTTAAAATTGTTGATTGATTATATCTACAAACAAGAATACTCCATGACCCAAAGAAAAAATTGGCAGACTCACACGTCCACATCTCTCCTTTATTCATTCAAAAATCAAAAATCAAAATCATTGAACAAACAAAGTTCATATTTCTTCTCTCTATAAAACAACGTGTTAAAAGTGACCAAGTTTCCTACCAAATCCAAGTCAAGTTCCACTACCTCTCACCTCACCACTGCAACACCCTTGTAGCAGAAGCAATGGATTACACTCACCCTGCTTCATCTGATGCAGGATCCTCTTCAAAGGCAAACAGAAGCAAGGAGAAAAAGGGTGCTAAGAAATGCAAAGGAGTGAGGCTCTCCACCGATCCTCAGAGCGTGGCAGCAAGAGAACGAAGGCACAGAATCAGTGACAGGTTCAAGATCTTGCAGAGCATGGTCCCTGGTGGAAGCAAGATGGACACAGTGTCCATGTTGGAGGAAGCCATTCAGTATGTGAAGTACCTCAAAACTCAGATTTGGCTCCACCAAACCATGATCAATTTCTTAGATGATAACGACTCACTCTCCCCTATGTACCTTACTGATTTCTACTTCCCTTCTGACCCTTCTGAACAGTTCATTTTCCCTCAGCAAAATCCACCACTTGATCATAACATGCACAACTTTCCTCATCTTCCACCACCACAATGCAGCTTCCATGGTGAAGACACCACCTACTTCGATGCCTCTTTCAAATATTGGCCAGCTTAATTAGTCTCTTACTTTCTCAACCCTCTTTGCTTCTATGTGTTTTACTTTTATATGGGCTATGCCCATAGTTGATAGTATGAAATTATCAAGTTCTTATAATTTTTAATACGTTTATGACATCTCTCTCTCTCTCTCTCTCTATATATATATATATATATAAATATATATATATATATATATATATATATATATATATATATATATATATATATATATATATATATATATATGACAACTTGGGAAAGCTTAGTGTAGACATTACATTTAATGTAATGTGTAATGTTACGTGGTGAATTCTTAATTAATGTTGGGGTAATATATGTAACAAACACTTTGTTCTTGATGCATTCATGTGAAATGGTTGTGGCTGTTTCACTATTAGTCTATGTGGAACTCTTTCTTTGAGAATAGGGTTCTTGCTTGTGGTATAAATAACTTTTTTAATATTTTAAGTAACAATCGATTTTCTTTCTACCTCTCTTCAGTATACTCACTTTTTTCTTTCCAATTTCCTCTTCTGTTTCTGTTGCAATTGTTTATAGCAAATTTATTTTACGATTACAATATCTTATTTCTTATGGGTCTGTGTTGTTTTGGCAAGTACCAATTTAATAATAATATCTGACATGCTTTGTTAATATTTTGGATTATTATATGTAAAGTTGCATTAAGTGCTTGAATTTATAATCTTTTTTAACTCGTATAATGTTTTTTTTATTGAATAATGAGAACTTGAAATGATAGCTTCCATTTTGTAAAGCTTTATTGTTTCTCTGTACTAAAACGCGTGATATGCTTTTGGTTCGGATTTTGTAATTTTGCTTCTAACGAAAAGGGTGGCTAAATTTCATGTGTTTCTGAAATAAATATGATAAAAGGAATCCAAAATTTGTAATGAACATAGCCAAGTAGAAAGAAATTATACAATATATTGAGAGTCGTTGCGGGGACAAAGGTTAAAACACTAGTAAAAAAAATTTTAACTCACGCATTTGCATTCGGTTTAGTTGTAACCGAAGCAAAAAATGACGCGATGACATTTTTGTAATTATCGTAAGTGTATATGTCTAGGTTCACAAAGAATCGATGCCTTAAACTAACACAGTAACATTTTTGTAATTACCACAAATGTATATGTCTCGGTTGTTTAAAGAACCGAGACATAAAATAGCTGAAATTTTTATTTTTTATTTTTTGAGAGGGTTTAGGCATCCGTTCTTTATAGAACCGAGGCCGTAGACCCTTATTGCCTCGGTTAAAAAAACCTGAGGTAATAACATGTGTTTAGGGTTAAATTTCCCGAACAAAGGCATTTTCAGACAGAAGTTGCGCCGCTCCTCTCTTTTCTCCCATTTTCTTTCGTTGGCGAGAGGGAGGCGCAGCGGAGACGCGACAGAGATGTGGCAGGGCGCGATGGCCATTCTTGTTCTTCTTTTTCTTCTTCTTATTCTCTCAATTCTGATTCGTAGCGAAGGTCGAAGCTTCCTTCCCTCCTTTTTCTTCTGATTTCGATTGGGTTGTTTTATATTTGATTGATTCTCTGTAGGAGTGGTGGTGTTTGATTGATTCTCTACAGGTGGTGGTGGGAGCGCGCCGTCCTCGTTCTTTGTTCTTCGTAATTAGGAATCTTTGATGATGGTGGTGTGAGATGGAGCGGTAGGCGTTGATTTTGCCTCTACTGACCTAGCAAATGGTGAAAACAAAAAAAAAACACAAAAAAGAAGAAAAAACCCCTCTACTGCCTCGGTTCAATCCAACCGAGGCAAAAGCACACACCTTTTTTCCTCGGTTCAGAACCGATGCAAAAAGCCTACCCCTTTTTGTCTCGCCTGTATATGCCTCAACTATGAAATCACTACCTATAAGCGAAAATAACCGGTGTCATTTTCCTTTACTATACTAGTGAAATTAGTTACATTTAATTGATCAAAGGTAAAAGCTTATGTGGCTCAATCGATTGAGAATCAAGCTCTACGAAGAATGAGGAATGAAGGGTCATAGCACATAAAATCTTACATGGATGGTGTGAGGGAAGGACAATAGTCCCTTGAAGAATTATCAGGGATTTGTTTTGTGCTTCCCGAACTTCACTAGCTGTAAACCAAAGATAATTAATTATATTCTATAGAGATGGAGTGAGCAAATTCAGTGTTTCTTTATGAGATGGATGTCATAAGACGAATATATAACTCGTTAGAAGTTAGCTATTTATTCCTTGTTATTAGAATGTCAATTGAGGGAGAAAGTAAATCAAGAACAACTATTGATGGAAACCAAGAAGCAAATAAAGAAGAAAGCCATAAATATTATGGAAAGTGGATATGAACTATTTAAGCCACGTGGACCATGAAACTGCTAAGAGTAGTTTTAGGGCAGTTATAGGTTTATAATGTAACTTGTTCAAATTTTGAATTCAAATCTTGTAACTGTCCAAGGAGACTTAAAAAATATAAATAGGGTTATTTTGCATTTTAAAATGGTGTCAAATTGTGGAACAATACATACATTCTAAAACATTGCAAATGAAAAAAAATGGTTAATCTAGTGTTGATTATTGTAATTTGGGTCACCACTTTTATTGATTTATGTTACAATAAGTTCCTTTACTTTCCATGATAATTTACTTTTTGCAATTTACTTTATCGTTCTTGCCATTTTATTGCAACTTCTTCTATCCCCACACTTACCACTTTGAGTTTCACCACTTTTACATTACACTTCATCCATTGTTGTTGTACTTCCATTTTCATATTTATCAAAAAAATAAAAAGAAACAAAAATGTAAACTATTTATGTACAAGATTCTCATTGAAATCCAAGTAAGAAAGATATCAAATTTATTAAGTGTTTGGGTGAAATAGGTTCACAAAAATCAACAATCCTTTTCATTGACATTGAGATGTGAAAACACTTCATTTAGATTTAAAAATGAGTATATGCTTCCACTGTGAAAAATAACTCATATCAAGTTGATTTAGTTTTGAACAATAATAGGAAATTGATCAAGACTAAATCCTTAAGAAACAAATTGGCATGCCCGATGGGACATACTTTTGTATCAAAAGAGGGTTAGTTCGAAATTGAGTAGTGTATCAAGTTGAGAACCAGACGAAAAAAATGTTGCAAAACACACAAAGTTCCAATATGTCCACTAATACAAGACATCCTACCACTAGAGTGTAGAAATACGCAGTAGAATGTTCGTGGGTAGATACAAACAAAGAGGGGATGAATTAGTTTCTTTAATAAAAGTTATGCCTTTTAAAAGTTGTCCCTTTTTTTTTATAAACTGATTTTATAAGCAAAATAGTTTACTTCAAACAAGAACAACAAGTTAAAAAAAGTAGGGATAGAAAAACTTCCATAAGTGATTTTATACTAGTTTAGATAAAAAGATCCTATGTCAAGTTGTTCATCTCTCTAAAAGAGTGATTAACTAATAACTAATAAATAACCATAACTTACAAATGACTGAGTAAAGTAAAGGTTAGAGTTCACCTCTCTTGAAAGTACAAGAGAGGGCCAACAGTTCGTTTTGACACACAAAAGGGTGAAAAGCTTAAGCATGCAACAATAGATGTGCACTCACTTAAACAGACTAATGGAAGCACTTATTTCTACCAACACAAAGATTTACAAGCTCATACTTGAAGCACAAATAGTTTCTTAAGATAAACACTAAACTTCTCAGAAATATTAAGTAACTTCGAAAGTGCTCATAAACGAGGTATTTATAGGTCTTAAGTTTGAAATTAGGTAAGAAGTTGAAGAGTTTTTTCATAACTACAGCTGATAATCGATTATTCCAAGTAATAATCAATTATTTATGAACCTTTTCAAAAGTAATTTTTCCTAAGATAATTGATTATTCCAAGTGATAATCGATTATCTGCTAGCCTTTTCAAAAGTTATTTTCTTTAGATAATTGAGTATCCCATGTGATAATCGATTATTCTGATGCATTTTTGAAATATGCCTTTTCTTTAAGGTCTCTTAAAGTTGTAGTGCATCGTTCTATGCTAAGTCTAGTAAACTTCTACAATTGGCTTATTACAAAAGCTTTAATTTGATCAATATATTGAGGAATAGTTTCTTCTAATCTTCAAATACTTCATCAAAACTTCTTTACACTAGTGGAAAAATTGCATTTTATGATTGGTAAAACTGACCTATTATGACTGGTGGCCTTACATCATAGTTCTGGGCATCATAATATGTCTGCGAATTTTATTACGTAGTAGAAAATTACGTCATAATAGCTTCAGCATATTATGAAGTACTTTTTGTCACCTATCATAATAGGTTCAGTGTATTATGATAGGTTTTCACTTATCAGTCATAATACAACAAATATTTTATGATGTAGCTGGATCTACCTATCATAATATGTAGTGTTTTATGACGTAGATCTTTTCACCTGTCATAATATGTCGAATATATTATGACAAGTAATTGTTCACCTATCATAATATATGTTTTTCATAATTAACTTTTTATTACATACATTGTTCACCTACCATAAAAACTTGTTTTGTTTAAAAAAAATTCATTATTACATTTGACATATCCAATCAATTTACAATCAATTTCCAGTATTATCATCTTATCGATCAATTTATAATCAATATAACATGAAATGAACATATTCAATTAAACTAACATAATGAAATTCATTTCAAACATTAAAATATCTAATAATATTTAATACATAATTTGTACATCAAACCATATATTAAATCCAAATATCACATTAACCTACACTACATTGAAGTCAAGTTTCTACAATTTACTAACACTTAAAATAAAAGAAGGTCACTTGGTTTTAATGTCTTCAATGTCTGGAGCTTCCACTGGAGATGAATCATTAAAGATCTACAAATAAAATAATTAAGTTAGAATAATTTTGTAATGAACAGTTAGATAAGTATTTAGTTAATTCTTTCTTTCGATGCAGAGGTGATGCAAATACCTTCAATATGAACAAATAATGTTAGAATCAATACATGAATGCAATATGAGAGTATTTTCATGGTTTGTGAAGGTTGAACTTACAAATTCCAAACTTGTAGAACTGTTGTAGAGAGAAAATCATTACGAACGACAATTTCACAAATATCCCTATAATATACAAATAAAATGGTGGTAGCAGTCAAAACCATGTTGTTTCGAAACTACCTACACATGAAAGTAGACAAATTCATATCTCAAATTCGGTAATGAGATATAATATGACTAGGTGAGATTGTGGCATATGTATGGTAATTATCTCATCAACATAATATTCAAATGTATAAGCAACATAATATTCAAATGTATAATTATGTAGAAAGTGGTTATATAGTATTTAAAGATTGAATCACACGCATTTAGGACAACTAAATGTGTACAAGTGCAAATGCATGTTTGGCATATGATATTTGGTTGTACTTTCCTTAAAAAGGAAGAGCTTACACATGTCATATGATATACAGTTATTCCTTATATTATATAGTAAATCCAATAGTAAGTTGATCTTTACTTATTCATTCACAATATAATATTCATGTCACATACAAATTATAAGGTTTCAGACTTGGAACATTCTACTTGTTAATCATACATTAGCTATCAAAATAAACTTAACCAATTAAGACAACCAATTATGTTATGTACCTTCTAAGTCCTTATGATATAAACATCAAATTTATTTTACAACAAAAGAATTGCCATATAATAAACCCTTTTCCAGATTCAATACTTCTTATTATGTGTCCATTATTTTATACATTCCAGCAGCTTAACACCATATTTACCATTTTGTTTATCTTTCATGTTTATTTAAAAGAAACTTTTAGAAGTCCATACTCATACAAATCACGGAATTACTCACATTTCCTATACAGAGTCAAATCAATCAAAAGTATGCCCATTTAAGACTTAACCTATAATTCTACCTTAATTCATAGATTATAATTTATTTAAACTTATACAAATGACTTATGATTTTCTTGCATTACGTTTCGTAAAGTTTAGTTACATAAAACCATTTTATTTTGTTTTCTAATATTACCATATAATTTATAATTAATTCTCACATGATTGATCGTTTTAATTCATTCATAAATAATTAAGCTAGAAAGGTTATAATTAATAACACACAACACGATAATATGTAGTGGTATTTAAGTTTTAAAAAAATTATAATTATAAAATTACAAGATTTGAGCTCCATAACGTCTTGATTCATTCTATAAATATAAAAAAAAAAATAGCATTCGGTTGGGTATCCTAAGCATTGTGAGTTGGATAAAGAAAACAATAATTGAAGCAAGCTTTAAAGTATCTTTTCATTATATTTTACGATACAAAATAAAATTAGGATAACCACGATTGGAAATAAGAAAGAAAGGTTGAAAAATCAAAGATGATTATAAACATTCACGAGGGCTAAAAGTTAGTATCTGATGTGGAGATAGATGATGCTTGTATTCAAATCTATTTCTAAACAATACACATATGTATTGTTAATCTTAGAATCTGCACAATGACTCACCTTAACAACAACATAAACACCAAAGAAACTTGTATCCCCTATAATTAGTATCGAAGGCCATCATGCTTTCCGCAACTTCATTAATATGCCAACTTGTTGTGCCAACGCAGAACTGTAACAAGTAAAATTTACTTTGTTATGTGATCATGAGGAGGCAGAGCAACTAGTTTTTTATTTTAGGGTTTGAAAAAGTGCTCAAGTGGTGTACCGCATGTGCTTATATGTATGCTGACAGTAACTAAGATTTCAACAATGCTTATAATACATGCATGAGTTGGTCTTCAGTTATAGCTCATAAGCTAGCTAAGATTGGAAACCAATGACAGAACAAACAAGAAACAAATGACAGATGTTAAACTTTCCAAGACAAGATACCTGTATGTTATCACCCCATGGATGCTTCCTTGCTCCTTTCTCAGGGACGTTTACTATCTAGACAATAAGAAAGCATTCCAAGTTCAGGATACTATCTATTAGAATGGTACTATCCCACAACTAATTATTTTTTTCAGAAACAGTTCATACCATAATTGATGGATTTCTAAGAAATGACATTGACAATGTTGCAAGAAATAGAGGTGATCGATGCTATAGAAAAACATTTTTTTTTGAAAGAACTTAAAACAGAAAGTAACCAGTACAAAGAGAAAAAAATGTAACAGTGTGAATAACATGAGCCATTGAATAATATATTTCTTGGACTTCCTTCTATAGGATCCAATAATATTTAAGTTCATAAAAGACTAGCTTAACAACAGTTCATTAAACCCAATTTGACCCCAATAAAATCAATTGTCAGTTATTATGCCTAAAACAGTTCATTGGATGCATCCTACTCTGCAATTCTATAGCACCAATAGCAACAACACAAGTAATAATGCAAGAGGGTACAGAGAAGGTTCAATCTGAACCTACTACACCTGGACATACTTCTAAAAGTTTTGCCTTCCCTTATTGCTATGAAACTAAAACCTCTTGCAGCTTCTATTAATTAGAGGTTCCATAATTTAATCCAAAATATAGGTACTAAAATATTAAACTAGCCACAAGTGACAGGGAACTCTGAATTTAATCCTACATATTGTCAAAAAATGGAAATGGGTTATTTTTTTTTATAACGTAAAATAGTATTAGGTGTTTTTCCAGAACAGTAGCTGCAAATCAATTAAGGCTTGAGTGTTGCGTTCTAATTCAATGACCAAGAGACTATCAACAAAAATGTTTAGTTTCACCCACAATCCGGATTCAGTGACAAAGACAACGTCAATTCCTAGTTCTCACATTCCAAAATTCCCATTTTACTACTCTACTAAAACAAACCAAAAAACTACAATTATACAAGACAGAAAAAATAGAGACCAACCGTGATTCCAGAAGGGAAAGGCACACTTGTGAATTGAAGCAATCGTTAATAAAAGGTTTAAAGAATAATTCTGATGTATTATTTCAAATAGTAGAGTACCATATATATACATTCAAAGATCCTATAATTCTTCATCTATTAAAGGAATGACATGTGCACAAATCTGCACAAATTATAATAATATCTAAATTATAACTAACACAATATTTGATTATCTAATATGCTTTAATAGAATATTTGACATATCTTAACAATCATGAACCTTTGAAGCAACCGTAAACCTTTCAAGTGGCCACAAACATGAGAGAGTGAAAATTCTCAAAATAGAACAAGCTTATAGAAGTGAGTAGTGAGTGAAGAGACGTACCTGAGAGAAACCACCTGGAAGAAACCCTACTCTGTGAAGCCCTAGCAATATGCGACTTGCACTCTTCTCTCAAAGTCTTGTCACTCTCCTCTAAGGGCTGAGATCGATGACCGGAAGCTCGCATTCCTCGGTGGCCACCAGGAAATGGCGTGGAGGCGTGCCATCGACGGCGTGGAGGCTCCAACGAGCGTGCGCAGCGTGGAGGCTACGAGACATGTAAGGTTTCCAAATGTGTGCGTATGTTCTATGCTCTGGGATGAGAGAAAAAAATGTTGTGCGGGACGAAATTGGAAGAAATGAAATGGGGACGAGAAAGAAAAGTTGTGTGGGATGAGATTGGAAGAAATGAAATGGGGAATGTTGTGTGCTCTAGGACGGCGAGATTGAAAGACAAAGGGTTTTGCACCTGTTATGATAGGTGTTTTAATATCTATCATAATATGTTTTTCTCATAATTTTCATTTTGCCACCGCGCCCAACATATTATGATAGGCGGTCTTTTACCTGTCATAATATATGTAACTTTTATTACGAAAATGTCACTGTTATTCCCATTATGATAGGTTTCTTAAAATACGTCATAATATATCTTAGTTTTATTACAAAATTGTCACTAGTCAATGTATTATGATAGATGGATTTCACCTATCATAATAGCCTGTCATGGAATCCTCTTTTTCCACTAATTTTGACTTCAATTCTTCCTTGTTGCTAACATTACGAACTCGAATACTAAAGGACAGGCCACAATTGTTCTGGCTAGTCAAACAGTTTGCTAGAATGTATCTTCAATGCCAATGCAAAGTTGTCCTCTCATTACTTAAGTCGATCCACGTATGAGTACAAGAGGAGAACATGTACCCTTAGGGGGAAATTTTAATGGAGTAAGAATTATTATGCGTGTACCTAATGAAAGGTATCTTCAGGGTATGTCGACATCATCACTAGTGTTAGGATCCAGTAAGATGCTTAATCTAGGTGGAAACAATGATTTTTATACTATAGGAATAAGAATATCCAATGCATCGTTGGAATTATTGAGGAAGTAGATAAACAATAGCAATTATGATATGGTCAATGTGTTCTCAAGCCAGATGACTATTATCCTAAATCCTTTTGGTTCAAATAATAGTCGATAGTTTTCAAAGGTTGGTCGATCAAATGGCTTGAATAGAGGATGACTTGGAAATCCCATGAGAAAATAATGTTGAGAAGCATAATGTTAATCAAAATTATATAAATCGATAATAGATTGCTAACTGAAGCATACAATAGCCAAACAATAATAATATTGACAATTTCCATCAAAATAATTTTCATCAAAATCCAGGTAAGAATTTTCAATTGCTTAGGCAAGGTCAGAATGCCGATAATTTATTAAACAACTTGAGACTTTGAAGGAGGAGTGTCGATAATATAAGGTATAACTTTGGTTATAACTATAATCAGAATAATGTTCAATAATGCAAAATCTGAATTTTAAATCGTCCGAAGCATATTAAAACGCGGTGGCAAAGCTGTAATTTTTGAGACACTATATGCCTCGATTCTAAGACAATCATTGCCTAAGGGAATATACTTTCTCGGTTACTCAGGGGACTGAGGCAGAAAACCCTGCTGACGCACTGCAAATTAAGCTTTTGACCTGCTTTGACGAACCGAGGCAGAAACCTCTACAAACTTCGTGTTTATTGCAAACTTGGTTCTCTTACAAGATTCTTCACCCACTCAAACTTGGCGTACTCGAACACAGCCCCTTCCAAAAACCTAACCACTCCCTCAAGCCCCAATCTTGCGTCCGAACTGTAACGGATTCCCCTTCGACGTAGCCTTTAGAATCTCCCACGCCAGATCCAACGTCGTTCTTCAACGGTCATCCGCCACCTTAGGATCCGCGCTCAGATCCAGCACCACCTTCACAACATTGAGCCGTACATACCCCGTCGCCATGTGTAGCGCAGCGAGACCGCCACTATGGTCGGGGTGGTCAGCTTCGCGCTAGCTTCCACCAGCAGCTTCACGCACGGTTCCGAACCAAGTCCGGCAACGAAGAGGAGCGTGGTGCGACCTTCAACGTCCACAGCATCGACATCACAGTCGTCGCTAGATTCGATGAGGTTCCTCAGCGTGGGCTTGTCGACCTTCTTTGTGGGGGTCCACCATAGGGTTTCATACTCGACGATGACATCTTTGGCTATGAAGTCTGTCGGAACCCAAGACGGCTTGTGGCCGTCTTTCCACTCAATGAGGTACTTCATTCCGGCGACAGCGTCAAGGGCTCTACTATCGATGTTTCCTTTGACTTCACCATAGGACTCCTCTTTGGTGTCTTTGGAAGCTGCTTGTTGTTGGTTTTGGAGTGCGGCGGTGACAAGGCGAAAGCGCGAGGGGTTTTGGCGGATTGGGAGAAATGGTTGTTGTTTAAAGAAGTGTTTAGGGTTTGAAGAGAATTTAGTTTTGAAGTGAGAAAGAGAAGCTGGTTTGGGGATGAAAATAGCTTCCATTAATAAATTGATGTAATGGTTTTGTTATAGTGTGTTTGGAAGGGTTGAAGATGAACATTTGGCAGTGGGAGTGATGGTGGCTTGATTATTTTGTAGGTGGGCATCTATCCAACTGTTAAAGCACCTATGGAGTTTTCAGCTCAGGTATATATATATTTACTAGATTTGTTTTGTTTATGTAGAATCATTGATTCATACTTTAAGTGAACCCACTGAATATGATAAATGATAAATCTCCCAAAACTTTCTACTCCTTTCGGTGAGTGATATCTATTCATGTCTTTTATCATTTCTGGTCACCGAAAGATGTCTAAATGATGTGGAACCGTGAAATTTGCAAACATTTGCATATATTTCATTTGCTGCGAGTTTACCACAAAAGTTAGCATTTTGTTTTTTATCCCCTATTAACTATAATTTTGGAGACATAATCTTGCTGGATTATAAGACAAGAAAATCAAAGAAAGTGAAGGAAACAAGGAAAACAGAAGAGAGATAAAATTGAGTGAAAAATATCACTTAATTTAAAAGAAAACTAAAATTATTTCATTTTTTGCAAAAAAAGATAAGAGGGTACAAATCATAATTGCCAAACTGGAAAAGGCCAACATGCTGCCTTAGTTTAAAGATAACCAAGGCGAAAAGTCCTTTAAAAAAAAAAAAGAAAATCCTACTGCTTTAGTTACCTTTGAACTAAGGCAAAAAGTCCATCCCTTTTGCCTCGGTCCACAACCGAGGCAAAAAGGGGTAGACTTTTTGCCTTGCCTGTATATGCCTCGGTTTCGGAATCACTGCCTGTGTGCGAAAATAACCACCGTCGTTTCCCTTGATTGCATTAGTGATTGGAAATCAATATTGGCATCAAGAATAATAAATCTTAAGATTTATAATCAACCCTACTTTGTATCCCTATTCCAAAATTTTATTCTTGAGACTGAGTTAGCAAGGCGATATAAAGTACCTAAATTCTTTAAATTCACTAGGGAGATAGGTGAATCAATTATAGAACATGTTACTAGGTACCAAATCAAGTGTGGTGATTCGACCATGAGCGGGAGTTTGAAAATGAAATACTTTCCTAGTTCCCTAATAAAGAATGTGTTCACTTGGTTCACAATTTTTCCCCCAAATTCAATTCATAGTTAGTATTAGTTGGAAAGGAATTTCCATGAACAAATTTTCATGGGAGAAACCCAAGTGAGCCTAATTGATTTAATGAATTTTAAAAGGTATAATAATGAAGTTATAGACTATTATTTGAATCGATTCCAACATTTGAGTTAGTAAGAATGACTACATCAAGCCTAGAATTCTCGATAAGGAAAAGATTGGTAAATACACCTTTGAGATAAATAGTTCACTTAGCAGATCGAGTAAGGAGAATTGGGCAAATTAAATATGAAAAAGAGAAACATAAAAAAACTGACAAAACAATAAGAAAAGAACAAATATTTTATATGGATACTTTTCTAAATAATCCAGATGAAGAGAATATGAGTCATAGTGAGGAAGTTCACTTAGCCAAACTTAAAGTAGCACGACTATATATATGCAAGTTATTGGGAAAAGGTGAGGTAGATGATAAAATAAATAAAAATAAAGAGAACTTATATGTTAAAAAGTTGATCAAATATTAGATGTTTTGTTAAAAGATTAAAAACTTAAATTCAACAATTGTCATAAATTTCATTTGCTTGAAGAAACATGAGGAAATAAATATTGTAAATTTAATAATGATTATAGGAATATGACTAATAGTTGTGTACTTTTCAAGGATGTGATACAAGATGCTATCGAATAAAGTTGGTTGAAATTTGAAGAAAAATTCACGAAAGTGGATACTGACCCCTTTCAAAACCAAATGGGTTATGTGGAGCCAATACTCAACACTACTGATGGTTTTAGGATGAATGTGGAGTGATTATGAGGATGGTTGACATTACTAAAGATGTTAACCCAAGAAATGTAACGGTATTTGAATTTGAAAATAATTTCAAATTCAAGTTAAAGGAATTTGAACTTGAGAATGATATTTACTCGAAATGTGGAGAGTCATTGGTAGAATACTTGACTCGGAAGAAAGAAAAAGATGAAGACATAGGATTATGCCCAAGGTGCAATGTAGTGTTTGACAACATACCCCCTAACCATGGTCAAGAACATATAAGAGAGTTGGCTTCATATGTAGAAGGTGGGCCCAAGCTCTTATCCTCATGGGTTATCAATGAGTTCTTAGTAGATTAGGTTTCTTTTTAGGCCTAGTAGTATAGGGTTTTCATTTTGGCCTTGTATAAAGGGCTACATACTTTAGGTTTTCATTTGGGCCAAGTAGTGTAGGATTTTTGGGCTTGGAGAGGACCTAGAGGTGGGGCACATTTCGTGGTTGACTACCAAGTAAAGATACGCCTAAGAGAGAAGGCTTGCTCTCCAAGGTTGAGGACTTCCTTGGTCTTTAATCCTTGGGAGAGTAGTGGCCACTTGGCATGCTCCTAATGAAGATGATTAATGGTCATGTGTCACTCTATTAATGAAGAGGACTTTACCTTAGTAGCGACCATGTGTCCTTCTCGTAATGGAAAAGATTTTTACCTTGGTCTCCAAGTTAGAATATTAGGGTTTTGGTTCTACAATTTGAGACACCTTTAAGGTTACCTAAGCTTACAAATAGATGTATCTCCCCTATGTAAATTCACCTTTGATTTGAGTAAAGTTATACTGTTAACTTTGTGTCATACTACCTACTTAGGTCACTAAAGTTAGATTACTCCTTCCTCTAGACACCCTTCCTAGAGAGTTGACCCAACCTCTCTTGAGAGCACCCAAACACCACACCATCTACACCATAAGCTCACCAAAACCGAGACAATACTCAACCATACCCATAGCATGCGCACATCATCTCACATTGGGCTCACTCGCCTTGCTTAAGTCATATACCTTGGAGGGGAGCCTATCATTATCAAGAGCTTTGGTTCTACAAGTTCTTGGTCCTTAATTATTTTATTGAATTTTCGTGTTGTTATATGTTGTTCCTTACTTGTGTTGCTTTTCCACAATTTCATCTTTTACATTTTCATGGTTCTAGTTCTTGTTATCTTTGATCCATTCAACTTGCCTCAAGTTCCATATTTAGAGTGTAGTTTGTGTTCTTTTATATTTTTGTAATTCTTTATTCGTATTTTCATTTGATCACACATGTTAAGTTGAATCATTTTAATTTTTAAATCTATCCATGTTGTCTAGAGTCTTCTAAAGGTACGGGAAAGCACTAGAAGGAGGGTTGAATAGTGTTTTCATAAGTCTTTCGCAACTTGCAAACAAATCATGATGTAGATAACACTTTGTAAGGTTGTTGAACCTAATTAGTATGTTGTTGAGGTTCGTGTCCAAATTTGAATATAGCGGTGACCTTAGGCGGAGTGACATGTATTGTTAGAGAGAGAAAACATATGAGATGTTAACAAAACTCTATATCGTTTATCAACAGACTAAAACACACAAGATGTTTACGATGTTGTCACTGCATCACTTATTATAATGGGTGGATTACAATCGGTATTGTTAAAAGTCTCACATCGATTATATATAAAGCCAATTCAGAATACATAATTGGGTGTAAACCTCACCTTACAAGTCGATTTTATAGGGGTGATTTAGGCTTAAAATTCACTTCTTAACATAGTATTAGATTCATTAGTTAGGCCTACACACTAGTTCAAAATAAGTATATTAGATCGGTTCTAGAGCACTAATGTAATATGTTGAAAATACATTAGATCGATTCTAAAACAACTAATTTAATACATTTAAGTCAAAAACCAAAAATCACACTCAGACACATATGCTTATTCAGCAAAAGATCTGCAAAATCCAATATCTCACAATAGGAAAAACCCTAACAAATCATACCCTAACATTCTAAAAACAAAACAAAAACCCTAATTAAATAACAAGAAGTTTAAGTGAATAAGGAAATGCATGGAATCGACCATATTTGAGAAAATTAGGGATAAGAAATTGTGAATCGAAATCCTACCTTCATATGACTATCAAATCGAAATCGAGGTGGTGGAAATTGATGAGCGTAGAGAGGAAGATTGAGAAATTGGAATTGGAAATTGGGAAAAGGAGAGAACATAACATGTTTGATAGAGGCATCGCAACGACGATTTGGAGTGACCTGGAAGAGAAGAAGAAGTTTGTTGAAGCGCGAGTGGTAGTAGTACGACACGACAACGATAGTGGTAAGTGGATTGGAAGAGAAGAAGAAACAATGGAGACACAATGGAAAAGACATATTAGATACGTCCCCTATAACCGAGTTAAAATACTTCTTAGTATTTATAAAATTGAATCTGTGTTTTGAATTAAATTGGTTTCGTTATGATCTTATATTATGTTTTAGTATCACAATTTTTCACTAGTGATCTTAGGAAAATTTGTTATTTATTAGATCTATTGTTCCATACACTACTAGACCACTATCTAACTACTCATTAAAATTTAGTCCTTCACGGTGTGTATATACCTCAACATGACACTAGCGCAAAAAAGGTTTTTTATACCTCCTAAAAAAGGTTTTTTATACCTATTTTCAAGCAGGTATAGAAGCAGGAGGTATAGAAAATTTTCGATTTTTATACTTGCTCTTGAACTGGTGTAAACAGTTTTACTTTTATACCTGTTTTTTATAATAGGTATAAAAGTCTGATATTTACCCCTGATACTCTTGGAACAAGTATAAAAAGCCTCTTACGGTAGAGAAATTTTTTGTATACCTGTTGGTGATAGGATAGGTATAAATAATCTCACTTTTATGTTTGCTGGTACTATAACCGATGTGAAAAAACAATACTTTTTATACTTGATATTGATTTAACCGGTGTAAAAAGTAACTTTTTTTAAAATAATTGATTTGTATGTGCTACTATGCATATCCAGACCTACATAAAATTGAATCCCAGAATACAGTTTAAATAATCAATAACAAGTAAAATAATCAATGTTGTTTCTATTAACATATCAAAATGTAATATTTACCTAATAAAGTTTCTAAATATATTTACCTAACAAAGTTCCTAAATATATTTACATAACATAGTTACTTAACATAGTTACACATAAAATAATTCCTAAACTCAAAATGTAATATTGAAACATTTAATCATTTACAAATGATTAAAAAAATGCAGCCCACTGCTTCCGAACATCCTTTCTGACATATTGCTCCATTGGAGATGTGTCATCAAATATCTACACAATGAATAGTTTGAGTCAAGTTATAATAATAATGGTTTAATATCATAGTTATAAAATGTACACAACAAATAAATTATTAAAAAACTTATAATATTAGTGTACTTTTAATTGTCAAAATGCGAGATTTTTTGTGCAATGAACATAAGAGAACTACAAGAAACTGTTGAGGAAGAATTAGTAACAATTGCTAGTGATCCCTACAGATTCAAACAATAATAGTGTTAAATAACATTTACATAAATGGAATTTTATTAATAAAATTATATATTTAATGTTGCAAATAAGGTGCTAAGTAGATTGGCAAAACTGACTTATTATATGGACTACATTGGCAATATAAAAGAACAATTGAAAAGTAAATGATTCGTGAATGCCATAAGATTTCTAGTATAACTAACCAATAGGTATGTACCAAAAGCATTATAAAAAGCAAACAGAAAATGAATGCTTCATGAATGCCACAAGACTGCCAACAACTTCTTACATGTGTTTATTATAGAATAAAATTATAGTTTTCTACATCGACTATTTTATTTCTGCAATCTATTAGTGTCCTTTCATCAGTTTAATTATGTTGTTATTCTTGTCTGCAGCTAAAATGTGATAATTGATTATTTTTTATTTGTTTAAGATGGGATTAATGATAATTTTGACAACTGTAAGTGTATGAGCATTTTTATTAACCAACTTGCATTGGGTTCTGTTCATATATTAAACTTAACAGTAATGCTAGGCCTAGACCTTTTCTTTTCTATGCCACTTGGCTTGGCTTTAGATTTGACTTAGTTGTATTATCTCTTTTTTCATTCCCATGTAACCTGATGGCCCTGGACTGGGTGAAATCTGTACTTGGGTGGCTTGACTTTCTTGACATTATGCTTTCTAATAAGTAATCTCTTATGAATACGATTTATTTTATTCTTTGTGCTTTATTTGCTCTTCTGAATTGCTTCAACAACATCATTGGAACTGTAACATCTGATTCAGTGAGAGCAGCCAACACCATTTCCTTCAACTTGAGTGCACCATTAAGCACAGAAGGCAATTCATGAATAATAAGAACGAAGCATAAACTATAAAAGTGGTTATAGGTGAAAATGTAAACGAATAAAAGACCACAGAATGCTAGAGTAGTAACTCACCTCGTGATGCTCAATGTATCCACTCTGTGTAAGGTCAAACAATCTAAATGCAACTGTCAAAACGAAAAATCGGCACAATCAAGCTCAATGTACATAACCAAAAAAAGCATAACAGACAAATAACGTTTGATTTATGTAATAAACAAATGATGTCCTACATTCAATCACAGATGCTAATTTATGAGTTGAGAGAGAGAAAAAAAGGACAAAATATATAATATGCAGATCTAGTTGAATAGGTAACAATTTTAGAAGAAGCTTATCAAAACCAAAAACTAAAATATAAGCTATTGGCTTCCTTATAGATACCAAATTAATGTAACGCACATCACACAGACATGATTACTTCCTATCATAAATTTTAAATAACTTCATAAAAAAAACAAGTATTTAGAGCTAAGACATAAATTAAGTATTTAGAGCAAAGATCACAAGTGCAAAATACTGCTATGCAGAACATTCAGTCACTAAGGTCAAGTCTTTATACCAATACAGTAACTCACTTCAAAAATTGCAGATTGTCCCATACATCATTCATAATCTGGGAGCTGGTTGCAGTAAATTAATTCTCATTGATAGGAAACATATTATAATTTGAACTATGAACTTACTACGGCCAATATGGAAATCATTCACTAACTAAAAATGAAATTAGAACAATTTTCTAGCACTCAAGATAAAAACCATTAACAACATAATTTTTTCCTTTTATTTTACTACAGAAACAGCAGTAACTCACCACTTCATCCCCATCATGAGTGAATTCCAGGAATGATCCAACCGCCCTGACAGAACAGTCATAATTCTCAACAAACAACAAAAGGATCTTCATATGGACAAAATTAGATAGATAAAAGAGATCAACTCACTTGAGGACGGCAACTCTAACACGGTTGCTAGTCTCGTCCTGCAAGCACTTGAGTAGAAGAGCTTGCAGATCTGCAAAATACGGCTGAAAAGCATTCCCAATTGTTTCAGTTAAAGAGCTGAAGAGAATTAATGCCACCTTACATCCCAAAAAGCAACAAACAGAATTTGGTTAGATGCTAAGCTCTGTCAGTATGCAAACAACATCTAGTTCAAAGCACTGAAACAAAAAGTAAACATAAAAAAAGGTTAACATCATCCATCTTATCTGAGCCACTCTAAAATCCCACTCCACTAGCATCACTAAATCGCCTAAATAGATAATTCAATTGAAGAAGATTATGTTTAAATCTACAGCATAATAACCAACCTTTTGGCCGATGATTGAACCTTTTCAAATTATTATATTCTACACCGGGGCTAATTATTTCTTTACATACGCGCATCAAATATTGGTGTAATGTATAGATATTAATAAAATTCAAATGCAATGCAAAGAAATGTATAGATATTAATAGATGTACCCACAAGATAGCTCACACAAACCACCAAGAAGTCAATTATTATTCAGAATTGCAACGCTGCTGCTGTGCAGAAATCATAATGCACTACTGTCATTGTGTCGAACAGTAGAAAAGAAACTTTTGCTACCAATTCTCACACAATTATTGATGTACCAAACCAACAAACATTTATGCAGAGAAAAGCAACTTGTTTCAGAAAAATAAGTGCTGAAATTGGTGTTTGAAAAATCAATTTGTACCAGATTGCTTAACACTCAGTTTTGCAGCACAAGCAAGTCCAAATTATTGGTTTAAGTGTGTAAGTGCTGCCAATTGAGGCTATATAACAGTAATTCGAATTTTCACTAGTGGAGTTCCCCTTTTATCACCAATTCAAGCAACTCCAACACCAATTTTGAGTTGTAATGGTACAAATGAGTTTTAAACAATCAATAACAGTCAGATTCAACAAATTAAACTTGAGTGAAGCACTCAAACTGCATTTTAAGATGTCCAACAATGAACTAAGTGTTGAACCAGAATTGACATTGCAGTAGCTTCACACAAATCTAGAAAAAACAGATCGGCCAACTGTCAAAGAGAGCTCTGCTGAAGTTTTCTCAGTTCCACCAAGCTTTGCCTAAGCAAATCATCGCTTATTTGGTGTGTACATGATACTGGCTTAATCAAATCAGATGCATCTCAGCTGAATTTGCAATCAGATTTTCATCAGAAAAATATTGTGAATCACCTATAAATCTGAATCTGCTGCCACACATCTTACACCCGAACTCTTGAATGAATTTGTCATGGCTCATATGGCATGTAGATGATGGACTTACACACAGATATTGGAAATGGCCTTGGTGTTGAAGTACAGCTTATAACAAGCCAATAGAACACAGTAAAGCATTTAATTCAAGTTCCCATGTTATGGAGTCACAGATTCCACGCTTTCATTTATATTATTCAGCCGGAATCAATGAGTTTCACTGTTCAAAATAGCTTTATCAGACAAAAAAGGTAAATACCATGGTGGAACTAAGTCGAAGGTTGTCACTAACAACCCCAGTTTTATCAGAGAAGAATCGAGTAGGAGCTAATGTAAGACAAAGATCATGTTTCATGAAGATACAGTTTAAAGTAATTAACGTATACATATTTATGAGGAGATGATTATGTAAATTGTTGTTATGCAAACATAATAATGAGAGCTGATTTAACACTTACAAATTATCTCAGAAGCAAGTTTGTATGAACTTCTTTACTAGTGTTATTCAATAATTATTCATAATTCGAAGGATTAGAGAGTTTTTCGATATGAATTCATGTTTTAAAAAGTGACAAGTAACGTGTGTTTTGGCTTGTTTTTTAGTTCAGAATCTAACTTTTGTCTTCTAACGTTAATGTGTCATTCGGCCTTAAATTAATCTTTCCTTCATCATCTATTAATTTGGAATTCAATGTGTCTCTTTAATTACCTAAAATTATTATTTAAAGCAGAAAATTACAATTATACCCTATATAAAAGATAAATAAATTCCCAAAATCTAATGCTACAAAATTAATATTTTTGAAGACATTGAATTAAAAATTATAGTAAGTGACTTGAACTTTTTCTAAAAATGCGAAAATGGACAAGGAAAGTATAAACTAGTATGATACTCATTATTTTTATACAAAACGATATAGCATAATATACAATAAAAATTAAAACCATGTAGTATTGACAGCAATCTTATGAGTGGGATGACATTCTGTTTTTCGAAGTGATGTTATGAATATGATGGGTAGTTTTGAGTAAAATATCTGTGTGATACCTTATTCTTTGAACAAATTCTAGAACTTACTGAAATGGAGAAAAGAAAGTTGTTGTTTCGATAATCATTGCCATTGTACCCGGTGCTGTATGTTTAGTGCTATTCTGTTTCGAAAAGAAAGTTGTTGTTTCGAAAGAAAGAAGGTGGAAGTATTATACATTGAAATATGAATTCTATGAAATATCCATAGGGGAGTGAGGATATAGCGAGATGATATAGTGAGGATAAATCTAGAAGTTTCCTAAATATATCTGTAATCATGTTTACAGGGTAATCAAGGAAAAGCAATACGCACAGGATATTACAAAGAAGAATCCAATCACTAAACATCAAAAAATTTTAATTAGCCACAATTTTCAAATTAAAAGGAAAAGAATAACATCTAGGCAGCAGATGCAATAAACAAATTTCCTCCATTAAAGTAGCAATAACATAAAATATACCTCTCTGAGTTGTAAGAGTTGTTCCCTGGTAGCACACGCTCACGACCACCTTCTAATCGTAAATTGAAACGGCAAAAAGAAACTAAAATACAAAATGTTTGCCTTAGACCCTCAAGAGAACTTTTAATTGATGCAAAACCGTGAATGAACCAAGGAACCCTAGAATGGACCGATTGACCGGTGGAAAAGAGGTTTTAAACGGTGGAAAGGGATTATAATTGGTAGAATGTGATTATAATCGGTGGAAGATGAGCAAATGAGGAAATGCTGGAGAAACCCTAACCTGAAAGTGAGGAAGATGCTCTCTGATGGTGAAGGATGAGCTCTCGAGCCATTGAAAGTGAGGAAGACGATGCTGAGAAATGCTCTCTGATGTGCGAAAGAGAAAAAGACGACGTTGCGAAATGCTGCTTTACCCAAACGTATACAACTTCAAACGCGAAAAAGAAGATGAGAAACGCACAGTGAATGAAAAACGCGAACAACTTCAAACGGGAACAAGAGCTTTACCCAACCACCTCAACAATGGTAATCGAAATGAAGTTTTGCACAAAAAAGAAAGTATAGCGGGAAAAACAAAATGAACAAGTAAAATAATGCTTTAATACCTATTTTGGTCCTTCGGTTATAGGGTGTGTTCAAAATTGTCCTTCCTTTTTTCAAAAGTTTACAACCGTCTTATATTTTAAAAAAATGGTTCACATTAGTCTTTTTGCTTACGACGTTAAAAAAATTAACGATAGAGTTGTCTACCTGGCGAAACCTGAATGAGCTGTACAATTTCTTATTATGTGGCATTGCTTTGCATTTCCCGTACTCTTCTGCAGCTTCCTCCTTCTCCTCCTCTGAAAACCTTTATCTAGTGGAAAAACTTTCTCTCTCGACTTCCTCAAACTCCACCATATCTTCCTACCTCTGCGCCCTCACCCTGCACCTCACCTTGTTAGAACAAAACTGCCTTTTAAAAGGAAATTATTTACTTAATTTTCAAATTTAGTTAAGAGGTATTAGGAGACAAACATGTGAAAGAGAAGAGGCACAAGGCAGGGTTGAGGGAGGAGAGAGACATGAACGCATGCAGAGCTGCAATTGCCAGAGTGGAAGCGGTCCTCCCCTACTTTCCTTTTTTGTTAATCTGATATATTTTTAGTTCATCTCAATGGCACACAATTAAAGCGAGGTTGAGATTGAATTTAAATTTGGAAAAGGAAACTTGTGTCACTGTATATTTTCATATCTTGTAATATTGTATTTCCTCAGATCTTGTGCCACTATATACTTCCAGATCTTATAATACTCTTCTCTTTCTCGTATATGAGTAAAGATTGTATTGATTGAAATTGTTTTGATGCCCTCACCAACATGGCTACCTACACCACACTCCTCTACCGTGCCCTGGGTGCTATGGGAGTGAACGTGAGCGAGTGCGTGGTGATCATGCGGAAGGGTAGGGAGATGGGGCGCAGTGTAGTAGTGGAGAGAGCGGAGGCGCACGGGGCGGCGACAATGTTGGTTTACGGCAAGGGTGATACACTGGGATTGGAATATAGTGAGGTTTTTTATACCAGTAAAACAAAATTGAGTAAATAAATAAAAATCGGTTAAATTATTTCTAAACTGAAGTTACATATAAAAGTTAAAAAACGAAGTTCATTTCTCTGATCTCAGAACCTCAACATTGAACACATAAAGGGGAAAAGGGGATTAGGGTTTGGGAAGCAGCGTGCGATTGAAGAAGATGAAGAAGTGTGATAAAACTTTTGAGTGAAAAGGGGACTGCCATATGCCAGTGTCTTATTGGCTGAGCTTGCCAACTAATTGGACATGTCATTTAATTTTTGCCAGGAGAGCAACCTATGTAAGACCCATAAAAAAAAAATATATTTATAGTACTAAATTTTAGCATTTTATTAGTAATAATAATTTTAATGGATAGAAAAATGAAAATTTTGGATATAAAATTATAGTAATTTAGAAGGAGAGGTTCAAATTTTGATAACTTATTTAGGAAATTCTTTTAAGAAAATTGAATAGTAAAAAGTGAATAGTGAATAGTAAAAAGTGAATAGTGAATAGTAAAAAAAAAGTGAAAAAAAAGGAGATAAGAATTTCTTAGCATGGAAGGAATTAAGATCAGATTTGAAAACATTATTAAGGAATCCATTATGAATCCATTAAGTAAAGTAGTGATTAAGAAATTAATATAATAAAATAATATTAAAAAAATTAATGAATAGTAAATTTTTTACCTATAAATAGCCATGGGAGGGAAGGGCATTTTGCACCAAGAGAAGAGGAATCAAGTGAGAGCTTGAGAAATAGAGAAGAAAGAGTTAGGGAAAAAATTTTAATTGCAAGAAGAGTAGAGGTTCTGAAGAGTTTTCGGGGAAACAAATTCGGAGCAGGAGATTAAGTTTGGAATAGAGGTAGGGGAGTTAACCTTTCTATGCTTTTATAATATGATTTAGTATTGTTTTTATTACTATTCATGTCTTGAAATTCTGTGTGAATAGTGTTAATGCTTACTGTATATCTATCTATGTGGAATTTCGGTGTTAATATTATATGTTGCTATTTTGAATCTGTAAATAAGAAATTTGTTAAAAACTAGTTGAGGAACACTTTGGCTAAGGAAAGACTTGGTACTTAAGTTGTCCATTGTGACGCACCACTCTTTCCTAGAAGTTTACTCGATATGTTTTTAACTTAAATCCTATTGAACAGATTATGTACTGTTAATTTATTTTGTGATATATTCAGTTTGTATGATTTCTGAAATGATTGGATTTTTTTGCATTTGAATTTATGTATCTGAACATGGTTGTGAACTATAATGAGGTGATTTATGTGGGAAGTATGTGACTGCATGAGATATGTTGGATTCACTGTGATAATATGATAGTATCTGGTTATTCATGTCTTGGGTTAAGTTTCAAAGTAAGAGTATGGTTCATATACGTAATTCCATGATCCTCAAGGAGATGATACATGGTGGTGATTTGGGGGTGTATAGAATGATTGCATGGTAGCTCAGTTTTGGGGGTCATCCTGAAACTCCAATGGTCTTTCTTCTCATGTAAAGAGGATTGAACCATGTGGTGAGGAGTAGCAGGAGGTCCTAGTCTTGGGTGCTTCCATATGATCCAAGGTGAGTGATGACGGATTAACCTCGTGACTGTGGCCGGGCAGTAGTGCCCAAGTTTCATAAGGCGGTAGTGCCGGGCGGTAGTGCCAAGTTTCAAAAAGCCACCACGAGTGCAAGACCCGCCATAGCTCGGTAATCATTCTAGTCCGGACGAGTCGGGGTATAAAGTAACAAGTCTTGTGATGTCATTTTATCATGTGTATCAAAGTAATAGATGAATATGTATGTTGTGTTTGTTGTATGATGGTATGAGTATGTCTGACATAATTATTATATGAGGTTTGCATGCATGTTTTATAAATGATTGGTTGCATGTTAGCTCACCCTACTTGTTTGTGTTTGGGTATGTGCGATGATCGTATAATTCGTTATACGGGAGCAGATGAAGGAATGTCGCCTCACATAGTGTCAAGGAAAGGGAGGAGTAGAAGAATTATAATTAGAACCTTTTTACATGTATAGACTTATATCAACTAGGAAATTTTAAAGGGTGAGATTACGGGATGTTACCGTAAATGTAATGTTAGTTATCAAGTGTGAAAAGTTGGGATGTTACATTAATGTGAAAAGTTGGGATGTTACATTAATGTGAGAATTTGGGATGTTACAACCTGCCGTTAGTTTTTTAACGCTGTAAGCAAGAAGGATCCACTTAAACTGTTTTTACAAAATAAGACGGTTGTGAACTTTTGAAAAAAAGGAAAAAAACTCTGAACACACCCTACAAACCGAGGAACCAAAATAGATATTAAACCTAAAATAATCTATACGTGTTATAATATTTAATCGGTGTAGATCAATAATTTATACATTTTATACCTATTTTTATTATAACCGATATAAAAAAGTTTCTCATATTTACAAAACTGCCATTACGTCACTTTCTATAACTGCTAAATTTTGACAGGTATAAAAAATCACTATAAAATATATAATTTTCACAAGTGTGAGATATGTATATTGAAAAACATTAACTAAAAATAAGACTAATTAACAATATATAAGTACAAAATCACTTCTTACAAACTAATTTTGTAAAATTAACTTAGGCTTAAAATCCATTTTTTAACCTATATATTAAAAAAAAACTTCTAAAATGTCATTGTTGCAGTAATTTCTCCATATGATACTATGCTTATTTTTTCACATTCAAATCAGCCTCATCTCCACTCTTTGCACCACTCCGAGGTATTACCAGCTCATACTTCCTTCTTAATTACATTGCAATAGAGTGTCGGATATTTATGCATGCTGTAGTTCTTCCAACCAGTTATCCTCCAAAAAAGAACTATTCTACTACCATTTCCTATTCTTCATATACCACTTCCTCGTCAAACCAACTCCCTTCTTTTCTATCTTCACTTACGTAAATATTTTCATCGCCATAACTCTCCTATGTTATTCAACTTTATACATTAAATGTATTTTGACTCCAAAACATCCTTAAAGAGGCCTGACCTTCCACATTAATTGTTACAATATGCTTCAGATTGCTTCACATTTCATGATTGTAGCACAAAACTAACTTGATAATTTTGATAAAAATATATATACGTGACACTTTTTACATTAGTCATTAATTAATATCAAAGTCCCACATTCTATATTAATAAAATTTGTAAAATAATCGATGCATAATATGTAAAATAATTCTTTTAAAGAAAAAAAATGTATCACTTTGTTCTGTTAAACTGTGAGTATTTCCTAAACAAACGTTCTTGGTGTACTACATAGTGTTCTGTATTATAGCCCTTACAAAGATGTTAAATACTTCTATTTCTAGCCCACACGACGGCAACTTCATTTTTATTTTTGTTTTTGGTTTTTTTTTTCTATTCTGATTGTATTTTCGTGTTGAGACGATTATAAACAAATATTTATCTTCAAATTATTGAAAATTAATTATGGACAGATAAAGACGAAACAAAATACTCTGGGATTCTATTCTTCATGACGAGTTAGATCCTTGAAGAACGCTGGAGCACCTTCCACGAATTCAACCACGCGTCGTGTTCCCAGCGATTCTTCTCCATTTTCTCTCGACGTCGCAACACGTTCATCTTACACACCCACCGCTTCCGGAAACTCATCCATCTATAAATAACCTAAGTAACATGTTCCATAAACAACCAAGAACACAAACGAAGAAAAGAAAAAGACAGGTTTCTATTTGTTTTCTTTAAGATTGTGACGACTATGGCTAGCGACGGGAGCGAGGAGTTCAGGCTAGTATCACCGGCCTTCAGCAACGAGGGGAAGCTACCACGGAACTACACGGAGGAGGGGCAAGGGGCAAAGAAGAATATATCCCCACCGTTGGAGTGGTACAACCTGCCGCCGGGAACGCAGACCCTGGCGCTGGTCGTGGAGGACATTGACGCGCCTGACCCCGAGGGACCCATTGTGCCGTGGACTCACTGGGTAGTGGCCAACATTCCGGCGACGGTGAAGGGGCTGCCGGAAGGGTTCTCCGGGAAGGAGATGGGTGGGGAGTACGCAGGGATCAAAGAAGGGAACAATGACTTGAAGGTGCCAGGTTGGTGTTGCCCTAAGTTGCCCACGCATGGTCACAGAACCCAGTTTAAGCTTTACGCTTTGGATACACAGCTTCACCTTGGTAACAAGGTACTATCATGTTCTTAGAAATTCTAGAAAAAAGTAAAGACTTATTTAACAATTTCTTTGGGTTAAATCCAATTTTGATTTCGTGCAATTTTATTTTTCTAATGACTTTTTCAAGTTCTAACACAGTTGTATTTTACTCTAATAATAGTATATGGAATTATTATTATTCTTTTCTATTATTCTAACAATAATTTTATTTTCTATTAACATGCTGAACTAAAAAGTTTGTTTTTTAAACTCTTAAATCTTGAAATATTTAAAATAGAATGTGTAATAAAAGCTTATTTAAGTTCGTTTATTTAAACTTACTTTAGAATTCATTAAAATTTGTTTAGAGTAGTTCATTTTGATGCTCTTTTTTCTTAATACAATAGTTTTTACTATTGAGAAATTGTTTTAAATAAATATCATTTTAATTTTTGTGATGCACTTTCATATTTTGTAACCTTTAAGAGATTTTCTTATAATGAATAAAGAAGCTTCTTCTTATTTAAGGTTTTAGGTTATCTTGTTTTTCTTATATGTGAATATTTTTGCATAATTTCTTGCAGGTGACGAAGGAGAAGCTATTGGAAGATGCCATACAAGGACATGTTCTGGGAGAAGCAACTTTGATGGCTATATTCTAATATGTAATTTGTGGGTGAACTGTCTTTAGCTAATATGTGTACCATTTTGAAATGTGACGTTAGCGAGATAAACTTCCTATGTTTAATATTTTTCAGCTTCATCTCAAGTTCTGTTACAAGATAACTATTTTTTCTAGACTTGAAAATTGAAACTTTCGTTATGACATTTCTGACACCTTCAAATTAAAAATTCTATTACACATTTAAAAATTTAAATAATTTAGATTTAAAAACACCCTAAGCTAAGAATAGTGTTAGGTGTTGTACCCAATTCTATAAAACTGCACAGAATATTTTAAATATACAAACACATCTTCATATATAATGGTATCCTTAGGAAGAAAACCGGAGGAAAATATATATTCTTTACCAGAAAAATATATAGACATTTTAAGGATCTTCTTAAAAGGCTACGCGATCGATATTTTTAAATACTTTAATTATTAATAATTTTAAAATACTTTATTTATTAATAAAATATCTAATATGTTCTATATTTTTAAATATTTTTTATTAAAATATTTTAAAAATAAAGTATTTAAAAATTATTAATAAATAAAATAATTATTTTAAAATATAGTGAAGTTTTAGAATATTTTATTTATTAATAATGTTAGAATACTTTATTTGTTAATAATTTATAAGTATCCGATATTTTAGAATTTAGAATACTTTGATGATATTTAATTTATAGAAGTATTTTTATAGAGTTAGAATACTTTGATGATATTAGTAGATGAAATGTTTAGTTTATAAAATAATAATGTTTTTATAGTTAAAATACTTTGGTAATATTTTTAATAATTTGAATTTTTATAATAACAATCTTTTTAGATATTTTGACTACTTTAATATATATTTTAATTTAGATATATATAATAATAATTTATTATTATATGTTATTTTAAAATATTTTGACACTTTTAATTAGATATGTTTAATAATAATTATATATTATTATATTTTTAAAGATTATTGTACACTTTTTTTAATACACACATATCATGTGTTATATTTTATTTAATTAAAAATAAAAATGAAAAACAAAAACTAACTATTTATATTATGTATTATATTTTATTTAAGGCTTAATACCTCTTTTTGTCCCTCTTTATAAGGGAAATGTTCAATTTCATCCTACTTTTTAAAAAAGTTCAATGTGGTCCCAAGTTGTGTAAAAAGTGTTCAATTAAATCCTTTTTTGTCACGGCATTAAATATTTAACGATCCAGCTGACAGCGTGGACTGATGTGTGCAACGTGGCTATTTACCTTGGTAACGTGGCAGTGACAGTATTTTTCATTAACTGAGAACGTGGCAGTGATTAAAATTTCTGAGTTAGGGTTAGGTCTTTGAAATATCAATTTGGGGCTTCTGGGTTTCGAAATCGCAATTTGACTGTTTATGGATTGTGTCGAGCTTCTAAGGTATCGGAGGCTTTGTGGATGTTGGGTGATCTCAGGAGTAGGGGTTGGAAACCCGATTTCATGGCTTATTGGGTTATTGTCGCAGGGTTTCGATCAATGAGGAATGTGGCTATAATGTTTTTCAATTTCATGGTTGAGAAAGAGAGGTTCCCAACTATTTTGACTGTTAATGATTTGTGTAGGAATCTGTGTAGGCATGGCAAGGTTGATGAGTTATTGGAGACGTTCCATGTTTTGAATTCTCAAAACTACTTTAAAGATGTGGAGGGTTTCAATGTAATGATTTCATTTTTGTGCAGGGCTGGGAAAGTGAGAGAAGGCTATATTGTTCTGCAGGAGATGAAGAAGAAAGGGTTTCAACCCAATGTCTCGTCTTATAATTACATAATGGAAGCGTGTTGTAAGGAGGATCTACTGCGTCCTATGAGGAAGCTCTGGGATGAGATGTTCTCAAACGGCTGTTTGGGGAATTTGAAAACACTACCCATTGCAATTATTGGGAGTGGCAGAGGTGGAAGAAGAAGATGATGTGTCAAGCAATTTTTTTTTAAAATTCAAAATTGACACGTCACCATGCCACGTAAGAGAAAAAATGAACAACTCATCAAGTTTAGTCCAGAGGAGCAGTTTCATCGTTAAATATTTAACGCCGTGACCAAAAAGGATTTAATTGGACACTTTTTTCACAATTTGGGACCACATTGAATTTTTTAAAAAAGGTAGGACGAACTTGAACATTTCCCTTATAAAGAGGGACAAAAAGAGGTATTAAGCCTTTATTTAATTAAGAAAAATTAAAATGAAAAACAAAAATGAAAATGAACATTTTCTAACTACTTTGGTCACAACTTTTAATTGTTTCAATTTAATCTCCGTAGTCGTTAAGATTGTGGTACACATTTTATCTTTCAGCATTTACTATTTGTTTTTTTGTTTTTATGAAATTTAATAGAGAAAATAAAGGAATGTTTTTACTACTTTTATTTAGTAGTGGAAATTATTTTATGGAAAATATAAAATTCTTTAGAAATTAATGTTTTTAAAATAATTAAAAGAAATAAAAAATAATTGCTTAGTGAAAATTATTTTGTGAAAGATTTTTCATAAATTAATATTATTTAAAATAATTAAAAGGAATTGTTTAAATAATGATTATAGTAAAAGTTTTAATTCTTCTCTAAGAAATTTATAATCTCCATAAACTAAATAAACCTTTTACTATTCTATCTTTTCTCTTCACTTAAATTTTCCAAAATCTATTATTCTATCTCTCCTCTCCATTCAAATTCACTCAAATTTTTCAAAATTTATCATTTCTCATAATTTATTATTCCATCTTTCTTCTTCACTCAAATTTGTATATTTTTAAATTTTATATATAATATAGATTAATCAAACGCAAATCCTGGAATGAACAGTCCAAATAATTTCTTCTTCATCCAATAAAATACATTAATTAAATATTTAATATCAAGTATAAAAGTAAAATAATTTTTTTATTTTATCTAATTCTTACATTTATATTTTTCTCTACTTCAAACAAGTGAGAGGCCATCACCGCCATCACACTAGACACTTCCTTATCTTGAACAAGTCAAGAGTAGTTCTTTAAGCATCCCACTACTCACAACTCTCCCACAAAGCTGTATAATTTCTATCAAAGCTCAAACTCAATACTACTCAGTAAAATATATAATTAAATTGTTTAGGCAACTTCTAAATAACTCAAATTCATGTAATAAGCTTCTATTACATTGTAAAAAAAGTCAAAAAGTCACAAAATCATATTAGCACACCATATGAATCTGGAACCCGTATCCAGACCCATATTCACTCATCTAGTAGCATAGAGCACCAAAACATCTAATTTCATACTAAAACCACACAACAAAAGAATCAATCTCGATGCCGCACTTAAGCAAACACACATAAGCACATATCCAAACATAACATCATAAGTATACTTAAAATTTTATACCTATCATACAAGGACTCAACAGTCATTCCATTCCCATCTTTTTTATGTATTACCAATACTCACCTTTGTTCATAATATTCTGTACAACCTAATTCATGAACCTCAAAGCATTGAAAGTTATATTGCCTCTAATCAATCATTACTCCAGTTAGTATAACATAAACACCTTAATAGCATATCACTTATCAAGTTATAATTCATTAAAATAAGCATTTCACCAAGTAACTTTTAAAGTACTGTTAATTGAATGAATAACATAACATCACAACAAAATTTATTTAATTCATCATATCTAGTCGTGAATATGATATCATCAATTTCTTTCATAATTACCATATTCAAACCTCCAAACATCAAACACGAACAAGATTTACCAATTCATATCACTCATGCAACAAATGTAGATAACTCAAGTACGGTTAGCTCCGCACATTCCATATAATCAAGAAGACCCTATACTTTCTAAATTATTTTAGTGAAATACACCATAATTCAAACCATCATATAGGACCAAACTCAGGAAATTCTAGTATCCAATATACAACCCTACCACTTGGTAATGACCAAACAATTATTGTGAAAGCTAAAGATAAACCTTGCAAACAACAAAAAATAAGTTATAAGGTTACACCACAAAACCAAATACCACAACAATTAAAAGACAAGGCACATAATATTTCACACTTCAGAGGAACATAATTAAAGCTAGACAAGCTGACTCCCCGAAGGCCCTAAAAGTTTTTTGAAAACATGGCTCTCATACTAAATATAAGACCCTGATTTCTGAAATATCATGAGTTATTAAAAATTGGTAAAATTCAAAATTCATCATAGCACAAAAGTACTTAAAGAAAACCTTATCCAATTACATTAATTCAAGTAATAAAATAACGAAGGATATACTTCAATTATATTGTCTTAACTTGTAAAAAAAATAGCTTTAAATGAATCTCGAGGTTGTTCTCCATCCTCTCTCGAATCACTCATGCCTTTGGAGCATCTGTCACATTATCCGCTCACGTATAACACATTATACAATCATCGCCGATAAATTCATTCATAAACACACAAACACAAACATGTATGGGCTAAGCTATTGATAAAATAATCATAACAACAAGACACATACATATTGATTATATCAACCACATTTAAACACACAACAAAATACATATCTCTTTATTATACCAACCATAATGAAACAAACAACAAGATGCATACCTTCTTATTATATCAACCATAATCAAACACCTCACACACAATAGTAATAACAATAGGATTCCTAATCCTCTAACATAAACAATTCAATCATACTGAATTACTCGATCCTCGATCCTTGAACTTCGATCATTGATCATTGATCTCTAACCCTTGATGTCATCACTAGCATCTCACACATAGACCTTTGGTTTATCCACTCATTAGCACCTATGTTAACTACTTACTGTAATGATTATAGTAACACCACTATCAACATAACATAACCTGAAGCATCTCGGGTACCATTATCATCATCATAGATACACCACCATCATGATTATCTTAGTCATGAACAACACCATGAGCATCACCGAACCATAATATAATAGTGGAAAGAATTCATCTCACTCTTGTACCCAACCTCACCAACTGTAGTCGCTCCTACAGATCATCTTCTTCAAATGCACACAAGGCAAAAAGAAACACTTATCCGTAGACTTATCTGAAGTACCTAAAAAACACTAGAAGGTACAACTTGTATGTTCTTATATTTTGACATATAAAACTCAACTACAGGTTTTCTAAGAGGATCATTTAGTAAAGAGAAGATATAATAATACAGGAGATTTTATATTGGTTCACTTTATTTGAGCTACGTCCAGTCTCCTCCGTAGAGGATTCCACTATAATCTTCACACGATTACAAATGAATATTAGCCCACTTCTAGTACTTAGCTACCTCGCCGCGATTTTCTCTAAGTATTAGCACCACTCTTGGTACTCAGCACTCTACCGAGACTTCCTTGAGTATTTGCACCATTCTTAGTATTCAACACTCTGTCGAGATTTCGTTGAGTATTTGAACCACTCCTAGTACTAGACTACCGCGCCTAGATTTCTAAACTCAAAAGAGTTCAATTGTAAGTATTTTAATTCTTTATAGAATTGCAATCAACGACTTCTTACAAGTAATTCAGACTAAATCTCTCTACGAGAGGATTTGATTACAATATAATGCATTCCAAACACTCAAAGGTGTTTCTTTTTACTCTCTTACAATAGTAAGAAACTTGACACTTAAGCTCGAGAGTATCTCTTTCTCTTTTTCTCTTTTCTTTTCTTTTCTTCAGCTTAGATATATTCTTTTCTTTGAGCTTTTCTCTCTTTTTCTCTTTATGATGGATATGTCCTTGTAATATTTGTGCTCTTTGGCTATCCTCTATTTTATCCTCTTGATTTTCTTCTTGAGAGATCTTCTATATATACGATTCATGAAAATTTGTTCGTTGGACTGCGTTTGTAGTTCGTTTGTTTGTAGTTCGTTAGACTACGCTTCATGAAAATGAGTTCCAAAACTTGGCAGTTTTGTGAACAGAATTAAACTAATTGAAGCACAAATTAAACATAGATTTAAAAACAGATCGGCAGTTAGATCAATTGCAATGCTTCCTATCCTTGATTAACAACAAATAAAATGGTCATCTTACTCTTAATCCAACACGAGTTACCCAACTAAGCGAAGGATACTCCAGTCTTCAAAATTGCGAACTAAGCGAACGCAACACACCTATTCAATTAATTCTACATCACACAAATTAATCAACTAAGCGATGATTAATTACCAATTAGACAACTAAGGATATACCTAATTGCAAGCACAGAACAAACTTCATACAATGCAAAGTAAGATAGAAAAATACAATCACAGTTCAGAAATCTCAAGTAAACAATGCAATATCCCCAATTACCAACTTAAACGAATTCAACCTACCACTATTACGAAATTCAACATAGCAAAATAAACTTCAAACATTAAACACGAAACAACAACTAAATCTAGAACGAAATTGCACAAGTAAATGGGGGAAAATGAAAGTGAACTATAAAACGAAATTTAGAATTGAACTGCAAGTGTGAAATCGAAATGGGGAAAAATAAAATTGAAATAGAGAATGAAAGTGAAAAAGAAATTGAAATTGCATTTAAAAACTAGATTCAATACAATAAAAAAAGAAAGAAAGAACCTAAAACCCCCAAATGGGGAGGGGGGCTGGAAAACTCACCAAGCTTCTAAGACCCACTAGTACAAAAACAGCGTACAACGTCGAATATTTTGAGGCTTTCACGTCGAATTCGAGAACGACGTCATATCGGGAGACGTTAAATTGACGTCGAATTTTATCAATAAACGACGTTAATCAAGTTTTTTAATTTTTTTAATTAATTGTTATCCTTTTTTACAACTCTACAAGACCTGAAAAGCAGAAAAACCACAAATTTCAGTTTTTGGTATTTTGTAAAGCATGAACTATGAATGTGTAATATAGTATGAACAACAAACAACAATGACAAACAATAAACAAGTTCAATCAAACAACAACAACAAACAAGTTCAACCAAACAACAACAACAAACAAGTTTAACAAAAAATAACAATAAACAAGTTCAACAAATACGTTCTTTAAAACAAAAACAAAAACGAAAACGAAAACTAACCTTGGTTCATCGGAATAAAGTGTTGCCACAAGTGAGTGAGAAAGTAGAACACGCCTATGAAGGACAAGAACACGAAAATAATCGGTCAAAACAAACGAAAACCATACCTAAAGTAGTAAATTAACATGCATTTGTTTCAAATGAAAGAAATATTACATGTGATGGTCGTCAAACTTCGTTTGAGAAAAGTTTGAGCAAAGAAGACGGTCTCGCGCGCCAAGATAAAGTGAATGAATTTTCAATCTCCCACTCAAATTTTTATTGAACTCACTAACCTTTTGACATCTAACGCTCGGGCATTCGACGTTTTATATCGTTTTACGTCGAATTACAATTCTAAACGACGTTTAATAATTGCATTTATTTACAATGCCACTAATGATTTTTAACGTTGGCTATTGAGTGGTTCGACGTTGAACGCTGACGTTATACGATGTTTGTGCACTAGTGACCTAAAGAAAAAAGTGAATGAGGAAAACACACCAAGCTTCTATCACTTCTGAAAAAGTGATAGAAGCACCTTTAGCATAAACTTGATTATGTTTGGCAATTTTCGTAAAATTTGAAAAACTATCAAAGGAAGCTCTAATCCAAGTTATAGAAATTGGTGTCACATAGCGGAATGTTTAAGGAGCATGATAATGGACAATAACCAAGAGGGGAGGAGTGAATTGGTTCTTTTAAAAACTTTGTTTTCCCTTTTTAAATTTTCTTTGAGCATAATAAAGTAAAGAGATGAAGGGATAGAGAAAATCACATAAATGATTTTATCCTAGTTTGAATCAAAAGATTTTACGTTTAGCCGTTAATTACTATAAAAAATGATTAACTTTTCACTAAAAATCAGTTTAAGATTACAATAAAAATGATGAAACAATAAGAGAAGAAGACACCTTCCTTTGACACACGATGAAATGAATACCAACTCAATCAACGTGTAGAGAATCACTTGCACCTTTAGACACAATAAACACAAGCTTCTCCTTTCTCAATAATGGATGATAACACTCTAAATTTTTATATTTTTCTTTGTTAAAAGTCTTTTCTTATGGTTCTTTAGAATTTAATTTTATAGAAATATAATAGTTTAGTGTAAAATGGTAAAACTAGCTTTTAAATAAAAATTTGGTTAATTTTCTCTTTTTAGATGAATAAAATAGGTTTTTAAATAATTAGATTCTCTTTAGAAAAATATTTTATAAAACAAAGTAAAAATAGTTTTTAGAATAGGTTATATTTTTTAGTAATTTTTGTTTTAACTTTTTAATTCATTTTATTTTGTAGGATTTCGGGATGTGGAGATTGGGTTGCTGCTATTGGAATGACTTATTTGGGCCTCTAATGTTAATTGAAGAAGAGTTGGCTGCAAGTGCTGGATTTGGGCCTATTTAAGTAGGACGTCGCCGTTTGGTCTACTACAGTGATTTGGGTCGTTAAATTGGACCTGTGATCAGTGGAACAATACCATTTTGGCTTGGCTATAGCTTTCTAGGTGGTCCTTGCTCGTGCAACTCTTTTGGGAGAAAAGCTAACTCTCGAGCATTTGGGGGAAGGACATAAAACACCCAAAAGTTAGGTCTTGCTTGAGAAGAGAAGTAAGAGAGAGCGCGAAGTGAGACGAGAAAGGAAGAAGAAGCTCGCGACCCTGACCGGTGTAGCTGAAGACGTGACTAGAGGGCGATCTTGCCCGAAGAAGAAGCTCACCGAAGCTTAAGTTAATCAGAGGGTTGGTGATCAACATGGACAAAGAAGGTTAGCCGTCTGATTGAAGTGAAGGAAGCGTCGAAGAGAAGCTTCAAGAGCTGTCAAGGTTTCCCGTTTCCCCTTTCCTTCTGTCTCTGACCCTATAAAAGGGGTTTTTGTAAATAAAAATGACACGCTTTACACTTTCAGACTCTGCAATTTTACATTCTTTAGTTTAGGATTTTTACTCTTTAGTAGAGGTAGATTTCTTGGCTTTTGGATTTTGTTGAGACGATCGCGAGAGTAACAGGCCGCGAGAATCTTGGTGACTTCCGGTAGTGTGTAATTTTCTTCTTCGTATTAATAAAGTTCAATTTCGTATTCTTGTTTGCGTTTTGATTTTGTTCTTTGCTTATGATTTTTGTAATTGTTTTGTTTTGATAAATTGATTTGGACTCTAGAACTCTACATTTTGTGATTCCTTTTTGGAATTAAATGACTCCACATTGAGCATTCGTTTTCGAGATGTCTTCTCGATTCAGAGATGAGTCCAATGCATAAAGATTCATTCAAAGTTGTGTTTTTATTCTTTTCTTTCTATTATTTCTAGTATGTGTGAATTCAATTTTGTAATTGGACTATGTTTGAGAATTTTGAAGGAAAACATCCTAATTAATAGGACCCCGAGGTGGGCCTATATTTTCAAGAGGTCTTCTTGAGAGATGTTAAGCTTCATAATTGTCAAACTAAGTTCAATTTCAGTGTTGTATTTTTGTTCTTGTGAAAGTGTGCATTGGTTGAATAATTGAATGAGAGTTGCAATTTGAAGTTCTGAAATATGAACTAAAAAGACCCCAAAGAGGGCTTAACTTTCACATAATGTCTTTTTGAAGAGTAATTAAGACTCTTTCTTTCAATCTATTGTACATTTGCCTTTGTTCTTTGCTTTTGATAGTGATACTTGAAGTTCAGTTTGAGTTTTGATGTTCTGGTTGTTTACTTTGAGTATTTTAGAATTTATAATCTGCTTTACTTCTATTTCAGCCTTTACATTCTTGTTGATATGATGCTTTTCAATCTTGAGTTTTAAGTTCTGTTCAATTTGGTTTCATGTCTGGTTTCTTCAAAGTTTAGCATAGGTTCACCAGTGATGCATGTAGGTATTGGTAATTGTAGTGTAGTTTAGGTGTTACTTCCTAAATTGTTCTTCATTTTAGTTTGAGCTTTTATCTGCAACTTGTTGGTCTAATTACTTGTTTTCTATTTTTGAAACTGCAACTCTATTTCATAGATTAGAAATTCTTATAGATTTTATATTGTGTTTAATTTCATTCTTTCATTTTTAATTTCTCTACCTTGTATTTTAGTTAGTAGTAAATAAAATAACAGGAATTAACTTTACACTTTAAACTTAATTGTACCGAGTCCAAGGATTGATACCTAGGTTGTCGCTATACTTCATTAGTGGGGAAACTTAGTTTGTTCTGGTTTTGTTCGACCAAAATTCAGTTTAACACTTGATTAAGCTAAGACTTAAACTTAAGAACTTCCTTAGAACCAATTTTGTGCTCTCAAGAGTTTAGGTTAACTTTGGCTAGTTATAATCGATTATCCTTTATGATAATCGATTATTACCGTACGAAATAAGTTATAAAACTTCTAAGTGCTTACATTTGAAAAATAATTCTATACAAATGATTTCTACAAAGAATGCTTTTAACAATTATTGTATTTGTTTCTCCAAGTCTTCAAGTATATCATCATCAAAATCTCTTCAAAGCATCAATGTTTCTTATTGGTAACAAGGATTACTAATCAGGATAATCAAGAACACATATAACATACAACCATAAACAAAGAAAAGTAAGTCTCCTCGTACTTTGGGCAATCAGAAGGCTTTATCTACTTTGATTTAGAGTTTCTAGGGTTTCTAAACACCAAACCATCCCTTAATTAATTTCTACACCAACTAAATAAAGGTAAAAGACCCTTTTGCCTCTAGGAAAAAATATAAAAATAAAGAAATAACATAACAATTATATTCTAACAAAAATATACACTCAAGAACACTAATTTCCAAATAAAAATCCAAAGTCTCAAAACTACTTTATTTTTAAAAGCCATATTTTCTCATATCTTACGTTTAGGTTAGCATTCTTGGCATGTGTCAAGTGTTGTGATTTTTTTAACCTTTTTTTTAATTGTTTTTCAATTTTAAATTTTCTTTTTATATATTTTTTAATTTCCTTTTTAAAAATTGTCACATGCCAATTAAGGATATTGCCATGTGGTATATCCAATTAAGACCAATCAAAATATGAAGACCTACTTGAGAATTAATAGTCACAATCAAACTTTATCTAACTTGTTTAAATAAATTTATATAGATTGTAAAGTTAGTTTAAAAGTATTTCCAAAAATATTTAATAAAAATGTCAATTTTAATAAAAATAGCAACAGAAAATTTATACAAAAAAAAATTTGTCCTAATTTGAAGAAGGACATATTGAAAATATTGAGATTAAATTGAATAAAATAACAAATATAGGAATTAAATTGAGACTTTATATCATGGCACTGTCACGTCACACCGCTATAGCCACGTAACACAACTTTGAATTGAAATGTAAAAAAAATTCCAAAAACATAAATAAATAATTAAAAATATTAAAAATTTATAAAAAATTAAAAAGATACAAATTGACACACAACATTGAATTTGACACCGTTTGTACAATACTAATGGAAAGTATCAAATTCAATCATTTTTAAACAAGTCAAGACCAAATTGAGATGAAAAAATTGGAGGACCAACTTTACACTTCGACAAAAACAAGCACCAAATGAATGATTAAACCTTTTTCTTTTAAAGAATATGAAATGCTTCAAATATCTTATTTGGATAAGGAATTTTGAAAAAAAAAATGAAATTCTACAATTGAACTTTAAAATTGAAGAATTTAAAATTTCACCTAAAACTTAAGAATTTTAAAATTTTCATATATTTAAATTTATATTTTGGTCTTTATAGCTTGGGTCGACCTAGGTTTGGATCGATTTAACTCGATCTAGGTTTGAGTAGACTCGACCTCACCTCACATGGATGTTAGAGTGGCGCAACAGAATGATTAACGCATTCAACAAACCAAGAGAGGTGAATTGGTTTCTTATCTCAAATCGTTCTTTTAATAACTTTTTCAAATAAATATAAAAATTCTTTAGAACAATTTAAACAACTTAAAAGAGTAAGGAAGAGATAAAATTGCACAAGTAATTTTTATCGTGGTTCGGATCATAGAGATCCTACATCTAGTTGTTAATCTCAACTAAGAATTAACGCTTCACTAGCACAAACCAACAAATTGTTACAATCACAAAGAAAATAAAACAGTTTAAGGTAGAAAACCTCTCTTGTTCCCCTAAGATATGAAACTTACTTCCCCTGTGACCCACAAGGGATGAACACCTCCTCTGAATCGTCACAAAGGATGAACACCTCCTTTGAATGCTTCACGAAGGATGATAGACTTTTAACTCAGCAACAACAACAACACTCAATCACACTCCCTGTGAAAGTTCTCGCTCTATGCCAACAACAATAGGACTCAATCACACTCTCTGTGAAAGTTCTCACTCTATGCCAACACGCCAAGTTCTCAAAGCCATAACACAAGGGTTCAACAAACCCTAGAACACTTATCACCGCACACTGTAGATAAGATTTTCCGAAATACACTTATTTCGTACTTTGTATTCTGTATTTTAGAATGAGAGTCTCAATCTAATTTATAGAGATCTCATTCAAGGATACCTCCAAAAATCCGTTGTCAACTAATTAACGTGTGATAATCAATTATCCAATTATGGTAATTGATTATGCATTTAATGAATGCACAACGGTAAAATAATTGCTTAAAAATTCTCATAAATTCTCGTGATAATCAATTATGGCAAGTCAAAATTGATTATTGATAATCAATTATTATAAGTTGATAATCAATTATCTTGAGTATAAAATGAGGTTTTCTGATTCCAAATAAATGTGGACATACCTTAACTCAGCTGAATATGGGATGCCCCAACTCTGCTCAACTTGAGCTTGAAATACCTAAAAAACACTAGAAGGGGGCTTGAATAGCGTTTTGGGAAAACATTTTTCATAACTCTTCTAATATAGCACGTTGTCTAACGTATGCAATATTCTTTTGAAAGTTTAGACGCCCGACCCTAAGTGTATGCATTGATAGGATTGACGTGTTATTCATAATATTTCTACTATAGTGTTTGTAAGAACTCCCTTTAAAAGTAAAGATTTGTTTACCTTTGAAGTTCTTATATTTTCAAATATAAAGCTCAATTGCAAGTTTTCGAAGAGGACCATTTAGTAAAGAGAAGAGAGAATAACACAAGAGATTTTATACTGGTTTGCTCCAACTGAGCTACGTCCAGTCTCCTCCACAGAGGGTTCCACTATAATCTTCATATGATTAGAAAAGTGTATTAGCACCACTCTTGGTACTCAACTATCTCACTGTGATTTTATTTCAGTATTCACACCACTCTTGGTATCAACACCCCATCAAGATTTCCTTGAGTATTTGCACCACTCCTGGTACTCAACACCCTGCCAAGATTTCCTTGAGTATTTGAACCACTCTTAGTACTAGACTACCGCGCCTAGATTCCTCAACTCAAAAGAGTTTAGTTGTAAGTGTTTTAATTCTCCACATAATTGAAATCAATGATTACTTACGAGTAGTTTATACTAAATCTCTCTACGAGAGGATTTGATTACAATACAATGTAGTCTAAACACTCGCATGTGTTTTCTCTATGATCTTTTAGTAGTAAGAGATTTGACGCTTAAGCTTGAGAGTATCTCTTTCTCTTTTCTTTTCTCTTTTTCAACTAAGATGTATTCTTTTCTCTTTCTCTTCTCTTTTCTTTGTTTTTTCTCTTTAGGATGAATTTGTCGTTGTAAGCTTTGTTCTCTTTGGCTATCCTTTATTCTGTCTTTTTTATTTTTTCTTGAGAGATTATATATATATAAGCTTCATGAATATTTCTTATTTAGACTACGTTTGTAGTTCGTATCCTCGATGCTTGTGTTTTCTCTTTCTTCTTATTGATAGGGGAAGTTATGTGAAAGCTAAACTCATATATTCCATATGTGAACAAAAATGTTTTTATAGTTTCTTGCACACATTAAGAAACATTGTTGTTTATATATTTTTTTGTGCTTGAACTATATGTTATGCATATTCATTGTGATTATATATGTGATTATATCTGTGATATGCACATTCATTGTTTAAGAATGAATCTTTGAATATCTTGTTTTGATGATGTGCATAATGATGAATATTGTATAATGGACATTTTTGTTAATGGACATTGAGAATCTATTCTATTGTTATCTTGCACAAAATGGCATAACAAATGTTTGATATTATTGATGTGTGTGTGTGCTTGATACATGTATTAATGATTCGAAAAAAGTTTACATGTTTAAACAGATTGAAAATGTATTTGTGGTATGATTTAATCTATTAAGCAATCCATGTAATATGTTAAATTGTTTCAGATTCCTTGTATGCTTTATTGGAGGCAAATTGTTCTAACATAATCTGGTATAAAATGTGTATAACTGATTAAGTAAGAAAGTTAGCCAATATATGTTTTAAAAAGAGTGAAAATCTGATTAAATGTTTTCAAAAGAGTGAAAATTTGTTTTGAAAGAAGTTTGAAATTGAATTTTGCTTAAGTGTTGGACACAACCAATTACATGAGTTGTATAATTGGTTAAGTCATTTTGAAATGATGAATTCAATTTCTATCAAATCAATATTTTTATAACGGTCATATTGCATTTATTTTTGGCTGTTAAGAAGTGTTTAATCAACTGCATGCATTATATAATCGGTTAAAAATCAAATTTTGAAATGATGTCAAAAACTGCTAAACTAGCAGGAAAACATAGTCAATTACATTAATAGCGTAATCGATTAAAATTTGTCAGGATTTTGAAAATACTATAAATAGTTGTCTATCATAACTAACATTTTGTTTGAGTTTTGATTACAAGAGCATCCAAGAATCATCGTGAAGAATCAATGATCATATTTGGGTTTATACATCAAGATTCTATCAAGAAGTGTGCTTAAAGGTTGTTCATCATATATGCACTATTGGAGTGCTTGCTGTGAAGATCAAATTTATCTTTTTCAATCTATAGATTGAGTTCCTGTGTTGTTGTGCCAGGGGGAGAGAATGGTGATTGTTCTCATTGAGAGATCGGATTGCTCTCAATGTATTATTAGAGTTGGGATTGCTCTAAGGTGACAAAAAGTGGGTGATCTTTCTGGGTTGCTATAGTTGGTATTAAGTTAGGACGGAGAGTACATTAAGAGGATTGTTCTTTGTATGTGTTGCTTGTAAGAACTCTATCAATATAGTGGAATCCTTTCAACTAAGGTTGTTGAAGGAAGACTGGATGTAGGCTTGGCCAAACTAGTATAAATCTGTGTGTTAATCTTTCTTTTCCTTATCTCTTTTATTTGTTGATTTACTATATTTGTCATATTGCATTCCAAGAAACATAAAAGATTTCGAAAAGATTTTGAAAGAACATATTTTTAAAGTCAAACCAATTTACCCCCTCTCTTGGTTGAAAGTATTGGCCTATCTTTTTCTACACTTATTTTCACAGCAGTCATTGTGTAAGTCAACTTTGTCAAAGCAAACATACTTTTTCAGTCCTTTGCTTGAAGTAGGTTGTACATCTTTTTAGACTTTGCTTCAAGAGAGGAACATTCTATCATTATCTCTTTTGTCTATAACGTCCACATTTGATATTAGATTTGTAGCACTATGGATGCGTGTAGAATAACTTATCTTGAAATTTAGAGTAAATTGTGAATGCAACAAATATAACTTTTCTTATCACTTTTGTTGCTTTTGAACTTGAGCATTTAATGTCATTTAATGCTTTCTCAGAACAACAAAGTGTTTTTTTATTTCCTACCATTAGGTAGTATTTTTCATTTAAGCTTCTTAATTAGATATACCAAACATATATTTAATCCTTCATCAGAGGTGGGGTGTTTGTTTAGCTCATGGTATCGTTTTGATCCAAGTAAACACTTCTTTGGCTTTTGTCTCTTTGTAGATAGATAGCGTTTAGCTTGTTTAGGCTTTCTTTTATTTTTAACAATTATGTCTTTTAATGTTTTAGTCAAAGACATTGTCTTTACATGTTTTTGTTTTCGCTAGAAGCCAAATACCTACTTTAGGTATTTTAAGCGGTGAACGTTTAGCTCATATCTTTCTTGGATGCCTTTAGATAAGACATCTTCTAGTCATGCGTCTGGCTAGTATAGACTAAGTGTTTTTCTATTTCCTAGGACCTAAGTGTTTTCTATGTTTGGGGTCTAGGTTCTACTTTTTGTTTGTTTGGAGTTTAGGCTTTAAGTCTTGTGTTTTCGCCCAAGGATGTTTTCTTATTATTAACTCGTTTTAATGTTATTTGGTTAAACTTCAAAACATGATATCGTTTGTTTGTATAGACGATTTTGCCTTAATAGAGCTCAGATCGAGACTTGGTTTATCCTATAATCGAATTGACTCAACTCAACATAAACCTGAACTCACTCGACTTGACCTTGGCCTAGGCGAACTTAGCGTGACTTGACCCTGACCTAGGCTAAGTTAGCTCGACCTAGACTCGGTCAGCTCCATTTAACTTAGACCTTAACCCACATGGATCAAACTAATCCTAAAGTGATTCAACTCAACCTAAACTTGGATTGGCTTATTTGGCTGGACGTTATCCCTAACTAGTGATATATTGTTTACATGTTTCATCATATTTCATAAGTTGACAATATTCTTGTTTACATATATTGAGAAAAAGTTTTTCAAATATAAAAAATAAAAAAATGAAATAACTTTAACAAAACAATTAGAGAAATCAAGATTCATTATAAAAGTTATTAATACTGATTAAAATTGTAACATCCCCATTGTAATAGTATAAAACTACCAAAAATGGAATGTTACATAAATGCTAAAAGAACCACTAGATAAAACAAACCTCGCTCAAAGAAGAGATCTACTTTTGTAGATCTATCTAAGAACTCATTTGTTTCTTCCCTCATCTCTAGTTGGAACAAATGAAAAGGTGAATCCCTAAGCTCACACCATTAGGTGATCATCACAATAGAGAAACAACATACAAAGAAAGACATAGAAAAACAAGGGTAAGCTAGATAGAAAACAATACATCATAATAAGTTTAAAGGATTTCATATAATAATCATGTCTAATTTAATCCAATCCAAACATCTTAACATGCAAAGACCTAAACCGATTGTCCGGACTTAGACTGATTGTCGAGGTATGGCGGGTCGTGCACTCGTGGTGGCCTCTAATGCTTTGCAAAGTCATTGTCAATGGGTTTCACCTTACCACACTCACGAGCACTACAAGAAATATTACATTTACATACAAATATTTATATACGGATTGTAATCTGTATATAATTCAAATATTACATACGGATTTTATATACGGATTTTAGAAAATCATTATTTAAAAAAAATCAAAGTTTCAGACTCTTTCCTCGAACCGTCTTTCCTTAACCTTCTTCACTTTTCTCTATTCTCTAAGCTTCTTCCCCATCTTTACTCCTCTTCATGCTTCTCCTTCAATAAGACGTGAACTTCTTGGGCCCTCCTTCGAGCTTTTTCTTCGTTTTCATCAGTGCGTGCGTGTGGCTTTTGCAACCATCGAACGTTTGTCCTACCGATTCAGTCGATCTACATCTCTAGTTAGGGCTCCAACCTCTTTTCACCATTTTCTTCATTTTCAACCGATTAAATCCTCTTTTCTATCGATTAAAAGCCTTTCCATCGATTGATTCTTCGATTTAGGTTTCCTTCGTCAACCTAGGGTTTTAGGGTTCTTCGCGTCGAATCCTCTCCGTTTTTGGAGTATTCCTGGATTCTCATGGTTTGGAAGAAATTGCACACAAATGCTATTCAGGAGAACAACTGAAAGATGCGTTGTCCAGCTGGAGCCATGCTTTCGCCGTAACTGCAGGTATCACTGGTTGGGTCCTTTGTACTTTCTTTGGTTTGAGAGTGAATGAAGCATAAGTTAAGGTTGTGAAAGAGAATACTGTGTTAACTTGTTAAACTAAACGTTAAGCATCAATAATCAACAATTATTTATCTTTCCTATATTCATCACAGGGGATAAGAGCTATCGAAGGATTGTCCCTGAAACTGCATTCCAGCATTAGAGATTGCTTGGAAGCTCGTTCTTTCAAGAAAATGAAGAGACTAAGACTCCTACAACTTGATCATGTACAACTTAGTGGAGATTATGGGTATTTCAAGCAATTGGTGATTGGTGCTGTCAGAGGATTTCTAAGACCATATTCTCTTGTAAGTAGTGAAAATTGGGTTGCTCTGTTTGCATCAATGGTTAATGGTCTGATAATTGGGTTGCTCTGTTTGCATCAATGCTTAATGGTCCTGTTCAGTTTTTTATTATAACCACTTATTAGTTATGATTGCATTAATGTTTGCATCTGATATTCTTTCATGACTAATTTTAGTTCATATCTTGTAATATACCTGTAATGAAATGAAATAAAAACCAGAGAATAAGATTTTTCATTGCTCCTGCATCTCTATCCAAGTTACGCATGAGTAATATGTGGGGTGGAGCAAAACAAAGAAACTTACATGCTTAAAAGAAGATGTTCTATATGTGCTCTCCACTTTCTTCCTTGGTATGTCCTATATATGGATGGCTTCCTTGTCATCATGTATTTTATTTCAGCCAAGAAAATAGGTCATTTCCTTTCCATTAATTCCACACTGCCCCCTTCTTCTTTCACGTATCAAGTCTCTCATTTCTCCAATAATATAGTGCTTTCCATGTCACAAAGGGTCATCCACTTATTGTTTTCAGCCGTGTGTTTTTGTCTCCTCCCATGTGCACTTTTGAATTAAAAAAATAAATGAATGCCCATCATTCACGTGATGCACCTCCACTTCTATATATATTTTTTATTGAGTCATATGAAGTGTCGTGTGCTTGCTGCACAATCCATATTCTTTCTCACTTTCCGTACAACCCATGTGAGCTTCCAAATTCATTTTTAATGCTAGTGCTCTTTTTGGTGGTGGCCGTGTGTGTTAGAAAATGTGGCAGCTGCATTCCATCTCCAAATTAAAATTCGAACATGCATTCTCCATGCCCCACTTCTCCACTTGAAGCTTTTTATTTCTTCATTCTTTATTCTTTACATCATCCTTTCTTCATGTGCCGTCAGTTGTACTACCACCACTTCAGTTGTGTGGCATTTTTGGATATTTTCATAGAATGTTGTTATTAACAGAGATTTATGTTTGTATTTCAACCACCCATCCAGTTTTGAGAAAGAAGAAAATAAACAATATTTGATTCTTTGAAAATTGTTACTTTCGTTGCTTTGATCATTGAAAATTTGACATAAAAAAAACTCTCTCCCTAAATAAGTTTTTGAGGAAGAAGAAAATACAAAATTGATTCTTGAAAATTGATGTTGTGATCGTTGTAAGTTTTGAAATAAACCATTGAAGCTGTATATGCAGAGGTTAGCTTTTCTTGCTTTGATTGCAATCACATTAGAAGTGGTTCTGTAGTTTATGACGTAAACAGTGCACCTTTGGTCAATTTCCACCATTATGAAAGATTGCAGCAGGAAGTTTCGTATAAGGTAGATGTTTATTTTGTTTTCACGATAAGTCCAACCAAGATGTATCGTTTTTGTAATTTGAATTCCATATCTTTTTGGCTATGCTTGATTGTGCTGGTGAAAGTCGGAGGGTAGAAAGCAGAGTAACGGGTATTGGAAGTTTAAGAAGAAAGGAATAGGGTGGACCCCTCTGTCTTTTCTTCAATCCGTTTGCACTCTTCTTCCTCTTCTCCACTTTGCTGGACGTTACAACACCTTCTTCTCCTCATCTCCACTTTACACGTTGCAGCTTCAACTGGACCAAGACCGTGGACATTCCAGCCAAGCACTCTTCTCCCTTCTCAACGTGGCTGCTGGACGTAAGCTTGCTGCTTTTGGGAACGTGAATTTTCTCTCCTTTCTTCCCCCTTGGTTGTTGCTCCAAATGGAACCATAAGCCGTGAGCTGCACTTGGACGTAAGCTTGCTGTGTTTGGATGCTCCAAGATGGACCAAGGTGATGCACGTGAATTTTCCAGCTGCTTCAGCTTTTCTTCAACAAAATATTTCAGCTTTCCACTCTTCTCCTTTCACATGGTTAATTCCTTCCAACCGTGGGTTTCTTTCTCAAAGACTAAGGCCGTGTGTGTTTTTTATGAATGGAAGAATCAAAACCAAAGCCACCGTGACACCACTTCAAACCAATCTGAATCCATTTCTTTTGTATGGGGCCGTGGTGTTTTTTTTTGGTGCTTTTTTTTCCATCCCGTGAGCAAATGGCTGCAACATCTCCATGCTCTTTGTTTAAAGAAAGAAGAATTCCCATTTGTGTGGTGGTTGCCGTGTTTGCTTCATTTAGGTGGCCCTTCTTTCCATTTAAAAATGATGTTTGGTTGCATTTTGGAGATCCATGTGGACGTGAGTTGTTAGCAAGCCAAAACCGTGAAAGTGGTGGCCCCTTGTATTTGTTTTTTTTTCTTTCGTGGGTGATGCCAAAACCAAATGAGAAAACCGTGAGTGGTGAGCTTCAAAAAATAATTAAAATGTACTTCTCTCCTATGTGGGCCATGAAGCATCTTTCCTTGATAAAATTCAGAATTTGATTCTCTCATATGCCGTGAGTTCATTTCATCAATGTGGCTATGCATTTTTGCCAAGCAAACCGTGAGTAGTGGATGGAGAATCAACTACTTTCACATCCAATACAGATGCAGAATGAACTATTTTTTTTTTATAAAATCATAAATTATATACGGATTTTTCCGTATATAATTATATACGGATTTTATATACGGATTTTTCCGTATATAATTATATACAGATTTTATATACGGATTTTCCGTATATAAATTATATACGGATTTTTTCGTATGTAAATTATATACGGATATATCCGTATATAACTTAGCTACGCTTCTTTTATATACAGATTTTTGTCCGTATATAATCCGTATGTAATATCATTTTATATACGGATTTTGGAGGTTATATACGGATTTTGACCGTATGTAACTGCGATTTTTCTTGTAGTGGAGGTTAGTTCGTTATCACTCACCTTGGATCATACTGGAAGCACCCAAGACTAGGACCTCCTGCTACTCCTCATGACATGGATCAATCTTCTCTAGTGAGAGTGAAACGCGATTGGAGTTTCAGAATAACCCACAAGACTGAGCTTCCTGCAATCATTCTAAACTTACACAGGACACCACCATGTAACATCTCCGTGAGGATCATGGAATTACGTCCATCAGCCATACTTTGAAACCACGTACTTTCATTTGTAACATAACTCAGATCATGATCAATCATATAACTTAATACACATTCATACATGCTTCCCAATGGATCTCAAAATTTCATTTAAATCAAACTAGAACAAAGAATTAAAGAATAAACTAAAACCTGAACCATTCGCTCAGCGCACCCTCTAGCATAGCGAAACTAGAGGTTTCTAGCACAACGACCCAATCTCGATGTGCGAATAAACTTCCAGTAGTACCAGACCTCAACCCCATCGCATAGCGCGCCAAATCGCTATGCGAAAGTCTAGGTAGTGGCCCAGACCCCGTAGACACTCATTATGCGCCACCTTTCGCTATTCGAATTAAACTAGTAGTGATCCCAAACCACCAACAGTCGCACAATTCCCAGATTTGCTATGCGAACCATTCGCTCAGCGAGTCTGCATAATCTGCATAACGTAATTCTGCATAATTATGCAACTTAGACACCCTTTACCAATTCTAATTATTTTTTTCAACTTCTAACACTCCTAGATTGTATTATACACTTAATTAGACTTGACTCAGTGATTCTAAACCTTCCTACTATCATTCTAAAGTGTTTATGGATCAATTCCTACTCTAGAACATCAAATTCATCAACTTAGGGACTCAAATCACAATCTACCACTTTGAACATGTTTTTGACCATTTTGGTGACTCAAAGAGGTGACATTTGACCTACCCAAACTATCCTAACAGACAAATTGAGCCCTAAACTCCTAGTTCTCATTTTCACTACCTCACTTCCTCCAAGTTAACTTAAAACAAGATAATTCACTTAAATCTCTATCTAATCACTCTCATAATCGATTACTCGTATCTAGTATGATCAATTACAGATTATACATCATTCAATATAGTTCATAAACACCATTTCACAATGTCACAATCAAGCAGTCAAATTTTCATGCAACTTAATACACTCAAAAACCTAAAATCAGTTAAATCAACACCACCACATAGAATTCATCACACTTACATGTCAAACTACTAATTAAGCAATAATCTAGCTCCCCTTACCTTTGATCAACAACACAACTCATAGAAACTTCAATAGAAGCTTGCGTCGAAAGGAAACTCTACAAAAACCTACAATTCACCGATTGGTGATAGGAAACCAACCTTAGAACCTAAATTTAGCTAGAAATTGAAGAGAAAACAACCAGATACATGCAAACAAGAATCATTGCATGATCACAGTCCAAGAATGCACGAAGGAGAAAGGGAAACGACTTACCAGCTCAAAACAAGAAATTGATCGGTAGAGATTGTTTCTCTTGACGCAAGGATCGTCTAGGCACTTTCTAATCGTCGAATAGATGATCCAAGAGTGAGATAGGTTAGAGAGATGGTAGAGAACTCTAGAAAAGTAGTTTCTAGAGATATGGTACATTTTAAAATAATGAAACTCGTTTATAACAAAACTATTTATAATAAAACCGTTTAATATTAAAATAATTAAGTCTCACTATTTTTAGACTACCACCACTTTTAAAATATCATTTTCTCGGATTTCACAAAAATAATTTTTTAAATTTAGTGATAGTTGAATTAATAAAAAAACAAATTTCACTAAATTTAAATTGGCTTATCCATTCTAAACATTTAAGAAATGAAAAGTTTAAAATAAAATTAATTTAAATTCAATTTATTTGAATGTTTTAAAAATTATAAAATTCTTTATCCAAAAACAAGTTATCCTATCATAATTTTAATTTCAATTGTTTCCTTAATTTAATTAATATTAAAGAGAAACATATAGTTATTATAATAAGGAGAAAATGTAATAAAGCATAAAGATACATTGAAATATAAGAAAACTAAATTAATATGTAACGAATTACTCATTTGTAATTATATTAGAAAGAAAAAATTTAATAATTTCCTTAATTTTTGTAAAACATTTATAAATTACTGTTATAAAGAGTTATGTATTTATTAAACATCTAATTTATTAACTTAAATGTTATATATTATATATTCACAAACATTCATAGTGTGATTAACGCGGTATATAAAAATAATTTGGATACTTACAAACGCTAGAAAGAATATATGAAATGTTTTTACTTCTGAATCTACGATTCTCTAACTTTGACCCAAAGGCTATATTTATTACTTTATATAAATGCAATAAATGAATTTTTTTAGGTAAAGACATTATAAATTAAATAAAATATTCAATTCAGAAGTTTAACGTGTTCTAAATCATTAATGTTATTTATTGGATAGTATATATATTGACTGAGATTATTGTATCTTTATGATAAATCATTTAAAATCATTAAAACATTCTTTATATTTTTATGTGTAAAAATTAAAAATACACCATAAGTTTAAAGTAATGTATAATAAAAATTTATGACTTTATTAAATATTGTATTTATTACTTTTAATATATATAATATCTAATAACGAGAATTATTCTTTGTGCATAATTTTAATACACTACTTTTGGAGTGGTAAACCGTAACACCCAGATCTCTAAGATATTACCGATTATTAAAAATCGGTAAAATTTTAAATTTATCATAGCGCGAAAGTGTTCTGAAAGAAAATTTTAACCAATTACATTATTTCGAGTAATAAAATAATGAAAAAAATACTCCAATTATATTGTCTTAACTTGTAAAACAAAATAGCTTTAAATGAATCCCAAGGTTATTCCTTATCTCTCGAGTCAATCACGCCTCTGAAACATATGTAACATTATATGTTCACATATAACACATTATATGATCATCGGTGATAATTTCATTCACAAACACATAAACACAAACGTGTATGGGATAAGTTACCGATAAAACAATCATAATCAATAAGATACATACATACTGATTATATCAACCACAATCAAGCACACAACAAGATACATATCTTGTGATTATGAGTTGCTAGATAGACTAGTCTCTCTAGACGATATTGTCTTAACAAAAGGAGCTAGTGGTGCCTTTATCTATTAGAGATTTCCTTGCTCTAATAGAGAAGGCCGAAGTAGTAGGAAAAATGAAGAATGATGGTAGAGTGCAAAGGCTACAAGTGGGTGGATGATAATGTTGTCGTTGATGCGATAAAATTAATATTATTAAACTATAGCAACTTTAGTATTGCTAAGATAGTAGTCAACTAAATAGAAAGGATAAAGTCAACCTTAAGTCATCTCCCAACGAACATGGAATTGATTCTTAACAAATTAGTTCTTATAAACTATACAAAAGGGTTAGTAAAATAAAAATGATAAAGATGATGAAGATCAATAAAATATTAAAAAATAAATAAAAAAAGATCAAAAGAAATAAATTGGTAAAAAGATTTAAAAAGACAAAAGCAACTATAAAGAAAATATGTTGATTACACTGTTTTTTCAAAATAGGATTCATCATTGCTTATCTAAAGATTATTGTTCAATTATATATTGTCTTAGATTTTCAAATTAATCAAGGTAATTCTCAATTAATTTGTTGGCATTCTGATTATTAACTATAGTACATTCTCAATTAAAAGTAAGAACTTTGTAGATTAGGCATATTAAATTTAATCAAAGTGTATTCTCAATTAAATATTAATATGTCTAATCATGTCTATATTTTATCTTTTATATCAAGTAAAAAGCTAATTAACAAAAGTACATTCTTGATTAATTGTTAAAGTTTTCACCACTAATCAAAGTACATTCTTAATTTATAGCAAGACCCATATCACATGAAAATTTCTAAATTGAATCAAACTAAATTCTCAATTAAAATTAAAAATCCTTGGACTCATATGATTGATATGTTATGTAGATTTAACATCATGCTTACTTATTATAATGTAAAAATCATTATTTTTACTTGATTAAGAAGCAAAAGACAGATAAAAATAAATTACAACAAGAATAAAAAAACAAACAAATTTATTCATCTAACCTTAGAATCCAATTAAGAAATTACAGCAGAATCAACCCAAGGGGCTTAGCACTCCATGGAATGTGGAAATCAAATGAAAGAATAAGAAGAGATGGTGGATAACATGAGAGAAAAGAGAGAGGACGAAATTTGAACCCCAAAGGGTTCCTCACCTTACCTAATGTGTTTCCCTAAATCTCTTTATATAGAAATTAGATTGGACTTTGTTTTAGGCTATTTGTTGTTGTAATATTCTTTATGATAATTTAATATTTTCTATTTATCTTTTAAATAATCCAATATCTTCAAGATATATTTGATTTTTTATGGATATCTAAAAATATATGAGAAGATATTTGCTAGATAAAAAAAGATTTGACTAATATTATCTTTTGATATTTATTGATATAGTTAAATAAGATAATTATTTAATAATATCAAATAAAATATCTTACGATAATTGTCAGACTCCATTAAAACGCACCCAAAACCCCAACTAGTGGGATCCAGGTGCTAAGAAGTGAGTGAGCGTCTCAGTTAGTGGAGAACAGGTGGCTGCATGGGAGTGGCCGTTCGTTTTGGGCGACGACAGTATTTAAGGCCAAATTTCAAATGTCGTGCCACTTCTCTGCATGCCTTTCTTCTTCGCCGCCTTGCTGAAACCATTTTCTCCTTCTTCTCTCTAAAATCTCCTCCTTCTCTCTATGAAAACCTTACCATTTCTTCTTCCGATCATCTCTCAGGCACCGTTGGAGCACTCCCGACATCAAGAGCTTCCAGTTAAACTGATCAGTTTGTAATTCTGAGCTGGTGAGTTCTTTTCTTTTAGCACGTTCGGTTAGACTCGCATGTAACTCTCTAGTTTTGGTTGCCTGAGTGAGTGGTAGTATTCTGTGTTTATGGTTTTCTCTATAGTTCAGTATTCCTAAAAACGTGGTCGTCGAATGTTAATTCTTTGGTAGAGGGAAGCTCTATTCTGATTCGTTTAAGCGTTCGGTTACGTGTCGAGGTAAGGGAAGCTTATATAATTTAATTTAGCTTGTTGTGTGGAATGTTTGTATGCTTTCATGATACGTGTGATTATTTGATGAGTATGAAATATGATTGTACTGCTGGTTTGGATGTGTGGATGAACGTATGATATAAGCTGTGAACTGAGTTGGGATAGAGTTTAATATTTGAACCGTAGTATTCTAAGCAAAGGTAATTAGCATGGTCGAGCGTCATTAGCGAGCGTTTAGTTTTTCTTGGGAGTACCTGGTCTTACCTTAGTTCTCATGTTTTGAGGATAGAGTATAAGAGTCTTCCTGTAATACTATATAGGATTAGTTAAACTTTGACCTAGAGTTCATATTAACCATTCTGTTACTCTTTAAGCGTCCGTCTACATTAAGTTCTTCTTCTACAAGGAATTTCGTTAGTGGAGTTCGTGTTATAATAATAGATATGTATAATGAGTGTTCGGTTTAAGTGTAGTCCTTCTTTAGACTTCCTAAACAAGTTTATGTGAGTTTATTAGATATCGGTCTTGGATCAAGCGTTCAGTCTGAGTAGCACTCGTCCTGATAAACATTTGGTCTTGGACCAACGCTCATTCAATAGTTATTGGTTTCTACAGGGCTCGGTCTTAAACCAAGCGTTGGGTCTTGTTTTCTGTAATATAGTATTATTGTGCCTAAAACCAGAGTCTTTATTCAAACTAGATAGCGTTCGTTAATTCATAGTTTCTCATCAGTATTATTACTTAGTATAAGTTAGTGTTGGTCTTTAAAAGGTGTTCGGCCTAGAGTCTTAGTACTCGGCCTAGGCTTGGTGGCGTCCGGTTTGAACTCTTAGGAGTCTTGTTATTGAAATAGGTGAGAAATGCTCGGTCTTGTTATACCAGTCGTACTTAGGCTATGATAAGAATGTATGATATTATTTCCTTTGAATATATGGATGATAAAGTATGAGAGAATTGGAAATGTGATGTGAATAAAATATTTGGTTACGAACGAGTATTTCAAGGAGGAATATCTCAGAAAGTGGTTATTGATTGGTAAAGTATGAATGTGGGCAAAGCTTAGCTGGCGTTCATCCTGATGTTCCATGATTACTCGTTCTCATGTAGAGAGGAGTAAGTCACATGTGGGAATGGCAGGAGGTCCTAGTCCTTATGGTTAATTTGGATGGAACGGACTAACCTCGAGTGGCAACTGTTGAGGGTATCCCAGTTACTACATCACCTGGGTGCACGAATGTCATAGCTACACAGGATTCATACAGTCCGGACAGTCAGAGTCATGTGGTCGTTAATTGCATGCATGGACGTATGAATTTATGATGGGGTCATTGTTGGTTTTGTTATGAATATTGTATGATGTGATTGGATAAATTAAATTACATAAGCTTACCCTGTTTATCATCTTTGTTTGTATTGTGCATCCGGTCGTTGTCCTGTTGCAATGATCATCTGTGTGGATGTGAGCAGAAGGAGAAGAGCTGCTTGAAGAAGTGCTGGAAGACGCAGCGGAAGTGAAGGCCGAACCTTTATAGAAGAGTGTTCGGTCTGGTGTTAGCATTACCTTTTGTAAAACCATTCGGTATAACTTATTTGTACACCGTTCAGTCTACTAGTAGCTAGCGTTAGTTTTAAATTCCCCGTTATTGTATAAGGTCATTCGGCCATAATCGTATCTCGTTCTGTGTAGAACTGGTCTATAGTATTGTTAACATGTGATGATTCTCTTATATGGTTTTATACTGTATTTTTGGGATGTTACATTTAATGGTATCAGAGCAGTTTTATTCCTTTATCATACTGTAGGTTATGAGTATACTCTACTTTTGCTATATACTCAGTGTTCGTTAAGTGAGTGTTAGACTCGTTGAATTAAACTGATGATTCTTTTTCTCTATTAATCAGAGAAGATGGCTCCTAGACCTCCTCCTCCTATTTCTGTTGAGCGTAATCCATCCGACAACACTAGACTGATGGAATCAATGATAGAGGCTCTTTAGCAGTAGAACGCTGCCTTAGTACAACAGAATACGGCCGCTTTACAGAGTTTGTAAGCTGCACGAGCAAACTCAGAAGCGACCCAAAGGCAACTGATGGAGATCATATCCACTACGAGGAACATCGCTGGGATGTCCACTTCCACCGCGACTCATGATACCGAGTGGAGTTTAGAGAGTGTTCTCCAACATCATCCTGCAAAGTTTAATGGGAAGTGTCTACCGGATGAGGTCGACCAGTGGCTGAGAGATATGGAGAGGATCTACAATGCCAAGAGGTTTCCGGACGACAATTGATTGGTGTTTACAAAGTATCTGATGACTGGAGAAGCTAATCATTGGTGGACCAGCATGAAGATGATATTAGCAGACAACCAAACTCCCATTTCTTGGGAAGTTTTTAGAAGTAAGTTCTATGAGGAGTACTTCCCGGGTAGCGTTCGCTTTGCTAAGGAAGTTGAATTTCTTCAGTTGACGCAAGGAGGTATGTCGGTATCGGAATATACCAGCAAGTTTAAACACTTGGTTCGGTTTAACACTATGGCTACGAGCGAGGAGTGGTAGTGCAGAAAGTTTGAGAATGGACTGAGGAGTGATCTTAAACTTCTAATCTCAAGTCTGTGCATCATGTCTTTTCCTGCCATGGTGGAGAGAGCCAAGGTAATGGAGAAGAACGTTTTGGAGGTGGAACAACAGAAGAAGTAGCAACAGCAGACGGCTAGAGGACCGATCTCTTCTTAGAACAATGTGAATCTGAGGAGAATCCCTTACGCTCGTCCAGCACTACCCTCTAACTCTAGTGCGTCCCTTTCCCAGTCACCGGGCGTTGTCAGTTAGTCTGGACAACAAGGCCCAGTGGCATGTTTTCATTGTGGAGGACCTCACTACAAGTCGTCATGTCCTTAGTTGGTAGGAGGGAAGTTTTGTGTTCGGTGTAAAAGGAACGGCCATCTGGAGAGTGAATGTAATATGGGAAGACGAGCGTTGATGAGGCCACCGAACGCTGAAAGATTTCAACAAGGAAGGGGTGGTCGAGTGCAAGCGATTGGTCGCATGTATGCTATAACGGGCGCAGAAGCAGCAAGTACAGGTAACCTCATTATTATTACTTGCTTATTGTGTGGTGTTTCTTGTTGCGTGTTGTATGATTCGGGAGCAACACATTCCTTCATCTCGAAGGCGTGCGTTAAGAGATTGGGGTTAACCGAGCGTGAGATGCAGTTTGATTTGGTGGTGTCTACCCCAGTATCTAGGGAGGTTAGGACGTCTACTGTTGGCATTAGATGTCCTATTGAGGTTGAGGGGCGTAGATTTAATGTGAACTTTATTTGCTTACCTCTTCAAGGTTTAGAGGTAATTTTAGGAATGGATTGGTTGGCTGCCAATCACATTCTCATAGATTGTGGTGAGAAGAAGCTAGTATTCCCTAATGGAGAGGAAGCGTTGTCTGTAACGGTTAGTTAGTTGAGGGAAGATATCATGGAGGGTGCTAGTTGCTTTTTGATATTGTCGCATCTGGAAACCGTTGAAGACGAACGTTTTGTACGTTCGGTGCAAGGCTAGTGGACTGATAACCGTTCGGTCATCAATGAATTTATGGATGTGTTTCCTGATGAAGTCCCAGGATTACCCCCTCCAAGAGAAGTGGAATTCTCTATTGACCTAGTGTCACGAGCCGGTCCAGTCTCTATTGCACCATACCGAATGTCCCCAACTGAGTTGGACGAGCTCAAGAGTCAGATTGAAGATTTAATGGACAAGCAGTTCATATATTCTTCACTTTGTAGCATCATCAAAATCATTAACTTCAAGACACCAATGCTCCACAATGGTAACAAATTTAAAACAAATTATATTCAAAAAAAATCCTTCTACATTTTAACAAAGAAAAAGGTTGAAAGATTTGGAGTTTGCATCCTTTCAAAATGCTACAACCTCCATTCAAAAAAATCCTTCTACATTTTAACAATCCTTCGGATCTTTTCGTGGTTTGATTTTCATTTTTTTCCTATGTTTAATGTTATTATGTTTTTCCTTTGTTTCGTTTCCATTTATAACCTATGTAATAATGAATTTCTTTTAGAAATCCTTCAAATAATTTTACGTCAATTACGGAAGGAAAAATGACGTCCCTATGTATTTCCCAAATAACGTGAACATCGAGTGGTGTTAATATTGGACGTGTAGCTCTTCGTTTTAATGTAGCATTTATCATGCCCTGCAAACAGTCCTTTCCCATATACCTGGACGTCGAGTGGTATCAGTATTTGACGCCGATCTCTTCGTTTCTAACACAACATTTATCAAGCCCAACCAACTGCATTTTCCCATATAAAGTTGAATGTTCTATTTGAATTTAAAAAGGATAAATAAAAAAAGGAAGCGACCTTTGGGTTTGGTTAACGAATAATACGTCACATGCCCAAAAAATTTGACGTTTATTGTTGGTTTAAAGGAAAAAGAAATAAAAAGGGAGTAATATGGCTAACAATAATATGTCGAAGTCTAAAGAATGATGTTAACCTCTTCGTTTCATAACTTTTCTATTAATATTACGTCGAGTAGCTTTACTAATCGACGTACTCTTGGTGTTCTAAAAGAAAAAAAACAAAAAAAGTGCAATGTTATATTCAATGTAATGATGTAACATTAAAAATTTCAATTACAATGATACAAGTGATTTAATCAATTTAAACAATTCAATCATCATTCACTAATGTTATTGCCAAAAGAGAATTTTATTAATACTAACAAGCCACTGATTACAAAATTAAAATCAAACAACAAAAATCCATATTCTTGTGTTGCAGAATTATTGTTGATCCCTTTCTGGTTGTTCACATCACCTTCCTTTCCATTTTGTCAGTGATTTTTCAATTCTTAGAGTCTTTTGTCAATGACTGTGTCAACTTTCAATTTACTTGAGCCCCAAGAATCCTTTTAACGATTCTGACATACAAAAGATTATTACAACCAGCAAAACAAAAGATAGCTTAAGAAGCCACTGATTACAAAATTAAAATCAAACAACGAAAATCCATATTCTTATGTTGCAGTCAGCTTTCAATTTACTTGAGCCCCAAGAATCTTTTTAGCGATTCTGACATACAAAAGATGATTACAACCAGCAAAACAAAAGATGGCTTAAGAAGCCACTGATTTCAAAATTAAAATCAAAGAACGAAAATCCATATTCTTCTGTTGCAGTCAGCTTTCAATTTACTTGAGCCCCAAGAATCTTTTTAGCGATTCTGACATACAATCTATTTTCACCGCATACCATTTACCCCACTCATCGTCTTTAGTTTTTCTCAAATTTGTTTTGTTTGCACTCCAAGATTCAAAAATGGGATAGACTTGTTGATGACCAATCTAAACTGTTAGCAAAATGATGAAGATGAAGTGTTTTGTAAAATTACTGTAGCGTTAATCGATTAGCAAAGTACAAAAATCGATTGTTCCAGAGAAGAATGGAAAAACACAGCAAAACGGGCTAATCGATTACCCAGGGTGGTTAATTGATTAGCGTTAATCCATTAGCAGAGGCTGTTAATCGATTAACAAAGTGACCGTTTGAAAAACTAGCCGTTTTTAAAGCCGTTGGACTATCCGTTGGTGAGTTAATCGATTAACCACTTAAGTTAATCGATTAACACAGTCAGAAAGGCTGAAAACGAAAAATGGAAGAGCCTTTGGATGAGTCTATAAATAGACTCTCATTTCCTCTCAAGAATAACTAGAGAAACTCTTCCCTTGTGCTCTCGTACTCAGAAATCATTGAGACTTGTGTGCTCTTATTCGGCTTGTGAAACTCTTGTCTGTGGAGCTAGTGAAGTGCTGCTACGGTGACAGAGGAAATAGCCGGTTCATCCTTGGTGTGTCTAAGGAGGTGTTCGGAAGAGAATCATCCTTCGTGAAGTATTCGGAGGAGGTGTTCATCCTTTGTGAAGACTCAAAGGAGGTGTAGCTTCATCTCTTGTGGTATCAAGAGAGGTGGTTTCTAAACTTTTACAAATTGTGTTTCTTTGTGATTGTAATTTGTAATTGTTTTGTGTTAGTGAAAAAGGTTTATCTTGTTTGAGATAAGCGACTGGACGTAGGATTGGTAAGATCCGAACCAGGATAAAATCATCTGTGCAAATTTCTCTCAACCTTACTCTCTTTATTTGTCTTTATTATTTGCTTGGTAAGTTTAATTGAGTAGAAATTAAAAGGCACACGTTGGTATTAAAAACCCTCTTGGTTTGTTATTCCACGCTAACAATTTCGCTGCAGCCAATTCTAACAATTGGCATCAGAGCTTGCTTTGATAGTCATTCAAATGGCAGGATCACATCAAACCTTTGCAGAGGGTGCATCAATCAATAGACCCCCACTATTCACAGGTGAGAACTATGCATTTTGGAAGGTAAGAATGCAAATATTTATTGAATCTATTAATTGTGATATTTGGGATGTTATTGCGTCTGGCTTTTCTGTTCCTACTGACAATACAGAGGAACCAAAGCCCCGTGATCAATCGACCATTGAAGAAAATAGAAGATCTCAAAATGACGTAAAAGCCCGGAATATCATTGCATCAGCGTTGACTGTTGATGAGTTCTACAGGGTCTCTGTCTGCAAAACTACTCAAGAAATGTGGGACGTACTCAGAGTGACGCATGAAGGAACAGATGATGTAAAGAGGGCAAGGAAGAACTCCTTAATCCAAGAGTATGAAATGTTTCGGATGAAGCAAGGAGAAACAATTTCAGACGTTCAAAAACGCTTCACCAACATTGTCAATCATCTCATTGGACTGGGTAAGTCATTTGATACCGATGAACTTAACATTAAAATCTTGAAGTCTTTAGACAGGTCGTGGCAACCAAAGGTGACTGCAATCTCGGAGTCACAAAATCTCAACACAATGACTATGGCGGCATTATTTGGAAAGTTGAGAGAGCATGAACTTGACCTCGGAAGACTAGATGAAGAAGAAGCAAAAGCAAAAACTAAGAAAAAGAGTCTAGTCTTGAAATCTGAGGTAGAAAAGACCAAAAGCAAAATGGAAGATGAAGATTCAGAAGATGAAGAAAATTTGAGACTCATGATAAAAAGGCTCAACAGGTTCATGAAATCAAAAGACAAAGGAAGATTAAAACACGAAAAGAATGATAATCCAGTATCTTCCTCAAATTACCGATGCTACGGCTGTGGAGAAAAGGGACATCTAAAAGCAGACTGCCCAAATCAAAAGAAAGGTGAAGAATTAAAGGAAAAGAAAAACTTCAAGAAAAAGAAAGCCTACATCGCATGGGACGATGACAACGAAACAATTTCCGATTTGAGCGAATCTGATGAAGAAGCAAATATCTGTTTAGTGGTGAACGACGACGCTGGAAGCCAAGTAAGTACATCTAGCGATTCTGATAATTATAGTCAAATTAGTGAAGATGAATTGCATGGAACTTATGCTGCTTTAATAGTAGAATCTGAAAAATTAGATAAAGCTCATAAAAAATTGAAAAAGGATTTCAAAAATTTAAAATTAAATTTTGAAAATATTTCTGAAGAAAATAAAAATTTAAAATTAAATTTTGAAAATATTTTTGAAGAAAATAAAGATTTGAAAAATAAAGTTTTATTTTTTGAAAAGGGTAAATTTACTAGTAGTGATGAATGTGCTTCTTGTGAAAATTTTAAGAAACTACTAGAACACACAACCTTAGGAGAATGTAGTAAAAATAATGAAAATAAGGTTGTTAAAAATAAGTACGTTCCTAAAATTAAAAATAAACATAATAATAGAACCCGTAGAACATGGGTAGAAAAAGGAACAACTTATAGGAACACAAACTTTGTATCATGCTTTTATTGTATGAAAAAGGGTCATACTTCAAATAAATGTAAAATTAAGCATTATGGTGTTCCAAGTGGTAGATATGTTTGGGTTGTAAAATGATTTCTTTTTTCTAAATCTAACCCAAAGGACCCATACAAGTAGTTGGGTACCTATTGTTTAATATTTAGAATTTCTTTAAAACAAAATTTAAGAAAATTTTATTCCAAGGCCGATAAAACTATTTCTTTGGGTATCTTCTAACATACAAAGCATATATAATTTTCAATCGGAAAACATTTGAAATAGAAGAATGTGTGCATGTTGTTTTTGATGAAATTGTAGACCTTGAGGCAAAACCTCTTGAGTTAGTTGAATTACATGCAGGCAATGATGAAGATTTGTAGAAGACAACAAATGAAGCGAAGAATGATGACAATCCTCAAGATGAAGATCTAAACAATGTTTTATAAGCTCTTTATCCTAAAATTATTTGCTTTAAATATCCTATTATGTATGTTTGAATGAATCTTTAAATTTGAAATATTTTTAGCTCATATGCATACATGCCTTTATTAAGGGGGAGTATTATCTTAGGGGGAGAACATCAAATACAACTTTTTAATTATGATCAAAAAGGGGGAGAAAATGTTTAAAGCTTATTTGCTTATTTGTGTTTATTCACTAATGCACTTTTTCTTCCATAAGTTGTGTTTTATCCAGATTATTACTAAAAGCTTTAAATCAAAGGGGTTTTTGATCATCATCAAAAAGGGGGAGAATGTTAGCAAAATGATGAAGATGAAGTTTTGATGATGTCCAAATCAAGTCAAGAGAAATCAAGATTCAAGATGTTATGAAGACTTGTATTGTGATGGAAAGCTTTTGTAATACTCTTAGAAATATGCATAGGACTTAGATTAGAAAAAGAAAAGTGTTTTGTAAAATTACTGTAGCGTTAATCGATTAGCAAAGTACAAAAATCGATTGTTCCAGAGAAGAATGGAAAAACACAACAAAACGGGCTAATCGATTACCCAGGGTGGTTAATCGATTAGCGTTAATCCATTAGCAGAGGCTGTTAATCGATTAACAAAGTGAGCGTTTGAAAAACTAGCCGTTTTTAGAGCCGTTGGACTATCCGTTGGTGAGTTAATCGATTAACCACTTAAGTTAATCGATTAACACAATCAGAAAGGCTGAAAACGAAAAATGGAAGAGCCTTTGGATGAGTCTATAAATAGACTCTCATTTTCTCTCAAGAATAACTAGAGAAACTCTTCCCTTGTGCTCTAGTACTCAGAAATCATTGAGACTTGTGTGCTCTTATTCGGCTTGTGAAACTCTTGTCTGTGGAGCTGGTGAAGTGCTGCTACGGTGACAGAGGAAATAGCCGGTTCATCCTTGGTGTGTCTAAGGAGGTGTTCGGAAGAGAATCATCCTTCGTGAAGTATTCGGAGGAGGTGTTCATCCTTTGTGAAGACTCAAAGGAGGTGTAGGTTCATCTCTTGTGGTATCAAGAGAGGTGGTTTCTAAACTTTTACAAATTGTGTTTCTTTGTGATTGTAATTTGTAATTGTTTTGTGTTAGTGAAAAAGGTTTATCTTGTTTGAGATAAGCGACTGGACACAGGATTGGTAAGATCCGAACCAGGATAAAATCATCTGTGCAAATTTCTCTCAACCTTACTCTCTTTATTTGTCTTTATTATTTGCTTGGTAAGTTTAATTGAGTAGAAATTAAAAGGCACACGTTCGTATTAAAAACCCTCTTGGTTTGTTATTCCACGCTAACAATTTCGCTGCAGCCGATTCTGACATAAACCATTATATCAACCCGCTTGACTATGGAACAAAATGTTTCATCACTCATCTTTAAGTTAGAGTAGAACACCCTCACCAGTTTCAGATATCTATGAGAAACCACAGTTTTAATCTTCCTTAGACTAAAAAGCTTCCGTCGAATGTCTTCATCACTAATCCAACCTGTAGGATTAGCATTCCTTGCTATCTGGGAAACCTTCCATTTTCTTCTTGATGATGATGAAAAAGTCATTTATGATCAGATTCTGGAACGTCTTTCACATTCCCAAAAGAGTTCTACATAGGAGGAAGACGTGAAGATAGTTACACTGTTAGAAGGAGAAGAAGTGACTCATCAGATTTACATCTCGGCCTCAACTATTATACCGAAACACATAGTAAATTAAAGATATATTTGATTAAACTTGAAATTAAGAGATAAACATTCTCATGTAAAAAAATAACAATAAAAGAACATTAAAAGGAGAAGAGATAAACAAATGTAAGAACTAAAAACTATTTGATTTACTCAAATTGATAACACACCATTTAAATATAACCGCAAAAAAGAAAAATGCACACTAAAATGTTATGATAAGAAAAAAAATATCTTCAAGAAGTAAATGAACTTTGTGAATATAAAACAATCCAAACAATTAGACGAGTAGATAAAAAAGTGTGTAAGCGAAAAAATAATTACCAAACAAAAAGCTAAGAGAATAATATATATATATATATATATATATATATATATATATATATATATATATATATATATATATATATATATATATATAAGGGCTTGTTAACTTGCATATGCCTGTTTTTTTAGTTGGTACATTTTAGCAACAATGTGTATCGGATTTTAGTAGACAAAAAATACTTTAATATATCACGGATTCTAAGTTATAAGGTTAAGGGTATTTTAATTATTTTCATTCTCAAAACTAAAAAAAAAACCAATGCTCGCCTCTCTCATTCCTCTCAACTTTTTCTCTTTCATCTCTCTCACTCCAACATTTTCTCGGTCATCTCTACACCGGTCCCAATTGAAAAAAATCAGAAACACTCGCCTAATCCTAATCTACCTTCTTCACTTACCCACTACTTTGTTTCTCTCTCATCTTCATATTTTTCCTCACCCACACACAACAACTCGTGACACTACAATTTGTTGCTCCTTCTCTATTTGTTCATTTGTTTTCTAGTTTAATAACAAAATAATTGATGATGTTGATGTTGATTTTTGATTCGAGGGATGTGTTATATATTTTACCTTCTGATTATTATTAAATTTCGTTTTTAAATTTTAGAATTTTGTTGTGTTACAAACTCCCCCTGCAGGTACACCATCGTCAATAAACCAAGATCAAAATCAAACCAGTTTAGCCAATTAAAAATAAAGTTAGAAGAATGTAATGATAAATAAAATCTTTAACTTCACAAATCACAAAAACAAATTGGATAAGTGAGGAAGGTATATTAGAGTTACGCGAGTGTTTCTGATTTTTTTTCAATTGGGACTAGCATAGGGAAGACAGAAAATGTTGTAGTGAGAGAAATGAAAGAAAAAGGGTTGAGAGGAATGAGAGAGGTGAGCAAGGGTTTAGGGGTTTCTTTTTATTTTTAGAATGAAAATTATTAAAATACTCTTAATCTTATAACTTAGAATCCATGATATATTAGGGTATTTTTGTATACTAAAACCCAATACACATTACTAAAATATGTCAATCACGCGTACGCAAGTTAGCAAATCCTATATATATATATATATATATATATATATATATATATATATATATATATATATATATATATATATATATATATATATATATATATATATATATATATATATGGGGTTTGCTAACGCGCGTACGCCTATTTTTCAGTTGGTACGTTTTATCAATGTGTACCGGGTTTTAGTAGACAAAAATATCCTTATATATCATGGATTCTAAGTTTTAAGGTTAAGGGTATTTTAATAATTTTCATTCTCAAAACTAAAAAAAAAAAAAAAAACCCCAAACCCTTACTCACCTCTCTCATTCCTCTCAACCCTTTCTCTTTCATCTTTCTCACTCCAATCTTTTCTCTATCATCCTACTGTAGTCCCAATTGAAAAATTCAAAAATTCCTCTGAACCTTTCTCTTTCATCTTTCTCACTCCAATCTTTTCTCTATTATCCTTACTTTAGCCCCAATTGAAAAAATCAAAAACACTTGTCGTTAAACAATCTTACAAAAAAATGATTTTATAATGAGTTTTCATCTTATAATTTTTGTCATATCTAATTTTATCCAATTTTCACAAGCATAAAGGAATTGGTAATTGACTTGGAAAAAATCAGAAATACTCGATGTTAAACAATTTCTTACAAAAAATGATTTTATAATGAATTTTTATTTTATAATTTTTGTCTTATCTAATTTTCACAAGCATAATGACATCAAAGGAATTGGTAATTGGCCTGGAAAAAATCAAAAACACTCGTTAAACAATTTCTTACAAAAAATGACTTTATAATGAGTTTTCATTTTATAATTTTTGTCGTATATATTTTATCTAATTTTCACAAGCATAATGACATCCAAAAGAATTGGTAATTGGCCTGTAGGGTTTTTTTAGAGATGATGATTCAACATATGCAGATGATGAAATTAGAGAGGTTAGTGAAGATGGTGAAATTGAAGAGATCTCGAATGAACCTTTGCTTGAAGGTGAATATGTCAATGACTCAACTCTTTACAAAGGCAAATTGTTTAAAGGCAAATGTTTCTGATTTTTTTGAATTAAAGCTACAGTAGGGATGACAGAGAAAATGTTGGAGTGAGAGAGATGAAAGAGAAAGGATTCAGAGGAATGAGAGAGATGAGGAAGGGTTTGGGATTTTTTTTTTAAAGGTTTAAGAATGAAAATTATTAAAATACCCTTAACCTTAAAACTTAGAATCCATCATATATATAAAGGTATTTTTGTCTACTAAAATCCGATACACATTGCTAAAATGTACCAACTGAAAAACAGGTGTACGCACGTTAGCAAACCCATATATATATATATATATATATTCTAGGTTAGTTACTAAATTATAATCACTTTAGTAATTAAAACGAGGATATAATGAGAACAGATTAATGTATTGAGATAAATATTTGTAAACCGTTTCATACTCAATTAAAGAAATTTATAATTAAATTATTGAAATTTAATATAGATATAATGTCACATTGAATGAAATATTAACTCTATTAAGTACTCATTAAGTAAAATGATGTCCAACACTCCATTCCTTAAATGACGATTTGCAAGAAGAGACTTGTAGTATATTTGTTGCTCAAAGGAGTCTTCTGGGTTGATATTTCTTCTTTTATGTCGTATTCGCAAATCATTAATCATTTGGTTTCACTTCAGTGCAAAACCATATTTTCACTAAGTGTATTGATTATATTAGTAGAAAACTTGATACATTATTAGTATGCACAAACTTGAGAAGGAGTATTAGATATATTGTATTTATAATTAAATTACTAAACTTTAATATAAATATAATGTGACATTGAATGAAATATTAACTCTATTAACTACTCATTAATTAAAATATTTCCACCCCTTTAAATAAAAAAAATATTAAATTACATTTAATTTTACCAATTTTAATGTAAAATTTTATAGTTTAAATATATTTGTAATTTAAAATGAACAAAATAATATTTTTGAACCTTGTGTTTTTCAATTTGCTTTATATTTCCTAAAATATAAAATTGCAATTTATATTTCATATGAAATGGATAAAAAATTGTTTTATTACACTTTTTAATTTAGTCATTTTCTAAATTTAATTATGAAAATAGAAAAAAAAATGAAATTTAATTAATTTTTTTTATCTTTTAAATTTTGATATTTTTAATTATGTTTATTAATAATATTTATCAAAGAAGTTTAATATATATATATATATTATTTTTATTTAAGTTGTTAGATATATTAGATTTATCCTACTTTTATCTTTTATTTATAGTTTATTTGTTATTATTTCTTATTTGTATTTTGTACTTAGTACATATTTTTTCTATTTGATTTAACATAAAACGATTATGTTTTTAAGTATATTCAACACAAATATTCTAATATTTAATATTTCTATCAATTGAGATAACATAATTATTATTTTTATCTTGTCGTTTTTGACTTATTGATTAATTTTCTTTTCTTTTTTCTTTAACTCGCCGATTAATTCCTTTTTCTTCTTCTAAATTTTGAGTTTATAAAAAGTTTGAAGGAATTTCAAAGAGAAAAAAAAAACGAATTGGTGGGTGAAATGAAAATGAGAACATATGAATAACAATTTTATTGAAAAACTATCAAATAATAAAATACTTATATTAGGATACAAAAATTTTAAAATCTCAATATTAAATTGAAAATATCAAAATGTATAAATACTTAAACCTAATTTAAATATGAAAGGAAGTTATCATATTGAAATAAAAACCTTTAATAAAAGGTCAACATATACTTAAATTAAATTGGAAAATGTTAACATTTTCATTAGCAAACATTTTACAGATTAAATACTGTTATGAGAAAAGAAAGGATAGGAATTGTATTTCTTATTCCATCAGAAGAGAGTACAATTTTACATATATATAATTGTTTGAAACAATATATAAACGGAATATAAATATAAAAATAGAATATAAATATATGAAGATAAATGCACAGATATGAACGGAAAATAAATTAAATCTAATATCCCCCCTCAAGCTGCAGCATATATATCCTTAATGCTCAGCTTGGACAACAAAGATTGAAATTGTGCTGGATGCAAAGCTTTAGTATGAATGTCTGCAAGTTGTGCTGAAGTAGGAATGGACAGGAGCTTAATTACACCAGCTTGAACTTTATCTCTTATGAGATGACAATCAATTTCAATATGCTTTGTTCTTTCATGCATGGCTGGATTTTGTGCAATTTGTATAGCAGATTGATTGTCACAAAACAGAGAAACTGGTTGTGGTAGAGGTTGTTTCAAATCATGGAGCAAATACAGAAGCCATTGAATTTCACATGTTGTGGAAGCTAAAGCTCTATATTCTGCTTCGGTTGATGATCTAGATATAGTACCTTGCTTCTTGGATTTCTAGCTAATTAATGATGCACCATAGAACACATTAAAACCAGTCACAGACCTTCTAGTGTTAGGGCAAGCAGCCCAATCAGAATCACTAAAAGCCTTGAGAGCATGTTCTGTGTTGGAGGGAAAGAATAATCCTTGTCCTGGATTGTTCTTGATATATCTCAGGATTCTTATTGCTGCTGCATAGTGATCTTCCAAAGGATTGGAAAGAAATTGACTGAGAGTACTAACAGCGAAACATAAATCTGGTCTTGTGTTGGTTAGATATAGTAACCTGCCAAGAAGTCTTCTATAGGCCTGCACATCTGAATAGGGTTTCCCTTCTGTCTTGGAAAATTTTGTGCCTGGCTGTATAGGAGTAGAAACAGGTTGACACCCCAACAATCCTGCATCTTCTAGTAACTCTAGAGCATACTTCCTTTGTGACAAATTAATGCCCTGTTGAGATCTTGCAATTTCTAAGCCCAGAAAATACTTGAGTTGGCCTAAGTCTTTAATCTTGAACTTTGCATTCAATAGAGCCTTCACAGTTTGGATTTCCTGGATGTCATCACCTGCCAAAACTATATCATCTACATAAACAAGTAAGATGGTAATATGAGCAGAATCACTTTTGACAAAAAGTGAATAATCTGATTTTGATTGTGTGTAGCCCAAAGAAAGTAAAGTAGTTGTCAACTTGTAATTCCATTGTCTAGAGGCTTGTTTGAGTCCATATAAAGACTTCAACAACTTGCAAACTTGTCCTGGTTTTTCAGATTTATAACCAAGAGGAAGAGACATGTATACTTCTTCATCTAGATCCCCATGTAAAAAGGCATTAGTTACATCTAGTTGATGTAAATACCAATGTTTGGAAGCTGCTAAAGCTAGAACCAATCTTACTGTTGTGAGTTTGACAACAGGTGAAAAAGTCTCAAAGTAATCTAAACCTTGTTGTTGTGTGTAGCCTTTGGCTACAAGCCTTGCCTTGTATCGTTCAATACTCCCATCAGCATGCCTCTTTATTTTGTATACCCATTTACATCCGATAGGTTGCTTTCCATTAGGTAGATCAGTCAAAACCCAAGTTTTGGTATTTTCTAAAGCTGCAATTTCTTGATCCATGGCATTTCTCCAACAATCATGTTTGATGGCTTGGTTATAGGTTTTAGGTTCACTAACTTGGGAAAGATTAAGGACATATGATTTATGAAGAGATGATAATGCATCATATGATAGATATGAAGAGATAGGATATAAGGTACCTGTGGATGACTGAGTGGCGGAAGAAGTAGATGACATGTTGCAATGATAGTCCTGCAGATAAGATGGTGTATGTTTTGGCCTAATTGATTTCCTTTGTGGAGTAGCAGTGACAGGTTCAACAGAAACAGGCTGAGAAGAGAAAATAACAGGGTCGGAAACAATAGAAGGAGGAGATGTAAGTGGTAAAGAGGGTTGATCAGTAACTTCTGAGAAAAGAGGTGATGGAGGTGAAATAATTTTGGTGACAAAATCCAAGGAATTTTGTGTATTAATAGGTGAGTGCTTGTCACTAGTAAGAAAAGGAAATATATTTTCATAAAATACTACATTCCTTGATAGAAAAATTTCCCTAGAATTGAAATCTAACAAAAGGTAGCCTTTCACTCCTGTTTTAAAACCCAGTAAAACACATTTTCTTGCACGAGGTTGAAATTTTGTTCTATGAGTTTGAAGAGTTGAAGCATAGCAAAGTGAGCCAAAAACTCGTAAGTAAGTAATGTCAGGTTTAACATTGTGTAACAGCTGAGATGGAGAAAAATATGTCAAAACTTTGGAAGGTAAAATATTAATGAGTTGCACAGCATAACGAACAGCAAAAGACCAGAAAATTATGGGCAAATGGGATTGAAACATTAAAGATCTAGCAACATTGAGAATGTGTTGATGTTTTCTCTCAACGACTCCATTTTGTTGAGGTGTTTCAACACATGATAATTGATGTTGTATCCCTTTTTGTCTATAAAAATCTGTCATTGCAAACTCATTACCATTATCTGATCTAACAGCTTTTACATCAATGCCAAATTGTGTTTTTATATAAGAAACAAAGCCAATAAGTTGTGATCTTGTATCTGATTTACTTGTCATTAATTTAATCCATGTGTATCTAGACATATCATCCACTATAGTTAAGAAATATTTGAAACCATCAACAGAAGAAGTACTATAGGGCCCCCAAATATCAACATGAATTAAATCAAAAGGAGCTTTTGAAACAGTAGTACTTAATTGAAAAGGTAATTTTCTTTGCTTAGAATAATGACAAGTATCACAATGCGTGTATTTTGTATTGGGTAAAGTGGCATACATGTTGCGTAATTTGGTATAACAAGAAAAAGAAGGATGCCCTAGTCTATAGTGCCAAATATCTATAGAGTTATGTCTTATTGTAGAACAAGCAATAGAATTCTCAGAAGTAATAGCAGCTGGTGAACCAAGGGGTGTGGGTGCAGGAACTATCATGACATACAAGCCATCTCTTTCTTCAGCTTTGCCAATCATCTGCAGGGTTGACTTGTCCTGTATTTCACAGGAAAATTCAGAAATGTTAAGTTTACAAGATAAAGATTTAGTTAACTTTGTGACCGAAATAAGATTGACAGAAAAATTAGGAATAAACAAGACATTATGTAAAGTAAGGTGTGGGCTAAGTGAAACAGTGCCAGAAAAATGAGCAAATGAAGAGTTCTTGTTGGGTAGTGATACTGTAATTGGTGAGATTCTATGATAAGAAATAAAATGAGACAAAGAATTAGATATATGATCAGTAGCACCTGTGTCTAGAATCCATTTGGAATAGATATTACCTTGAGCCTGGGAAGAAGTGGAAGCATTATGAGAGCTCACTAGATTAGTAGAATGTGGGATTGTGGGATTAGATTGAGGAAGAAGTGCCAATAAACCATGAATTTGCTCTTGAGAAAGTCCCAAAATTGCGGAATGTGACTGTGCCGGAGAATTATTATAAGAAGGAACTACTGTAGAAGAATCTGTTGTAACATTGTGGACTCTTTTGGATTTGAGATCAGGTGGTAATCCATGTATTAGAAAGCAAGTATCAATGGTGTGGTTTGTCCTGCCACAGTGAGTGCATTGTCGAGGTGTACCAAACCTTCCCCCTGAGGAACGAGCCTGAGAACCTTGATAACGAGCCTGAGAACCTTGATATGAAGATCTTCCCCGACCATAATCATTGGCAGGAGAGGGTTTACCTCTGCCATTGAAGGTAGAAAAAGAAGGTTTAGATTGAGAAACTTGTGACGCCATGACTGGAGGTTGAGAAAGAATTCCTGATTGTAATTGTCGCTCATGTTGAATTATCATCGAAAAAATTTTGGGTAAAGAAGGCAAGGGATCCATGAGAAGGATCTGAGAACGAACAACAGAGTAATTATCATTCAAGCCTCTAAGAAAACAAAGAACACAATCATTTTCACGATATTCCTTCATTGTCTTAGAAACAACACAACAAGAAGCAGAAGATTGGCATTCAGGAATAGGGCGAAAATTGCAAAGTTCATCCCAGAGAATCTTCATTTTAGTGTAATATGCAGTAACACTTAGATCAGATTGATGCATTGAATAAAGATCTTGATGCAATTGTGAAATTCGAACAGAATCACCTTGGGAGAAACGATCTTTGAGATCCTTCCATGCCGTAGCAGCAGAGTCAATCCAAATAATACTTGTAGCAATCTCATGAGAAACAGAATGATTGATCCAAGATAAAACTAGATTATTGCAACGCTTCCATGCTTGAACCATTGGATCTGTACCAGCTGGACAAGGAATGGAACCATCAACAAAGCCAAATTTATTCTTCATTTGTAGTGCCATAGACATCGAGCGAGCCCATCCATGATAATTGTGACCTTCAAGAATCGGGGAAACAAGCACCAATGAAGGATTGTCATTAGGATGAATGTAATAGTCATGTGTTGTATCTTGCAACGATGCGAGAGTAACAGAGGGAGTAGCCATAAAAGGAGAAGAAAAAGGCAGAAAAATCAAGAACGAAAGGTAGAAAATGAAGATCTGGACAGGAAAAGAATTGGTTGCGGAAGAACGTGATAAAAAATTAATTTTCTTCTGATACCATGTTATGAGAAAAGAAAGGATAGGAATTGTATTTCTTATTCCATCAGAAGAGAGTACAATTTTACATATATATAATTGTTTGAAACAATATATAAACGGAATATAAATATAAAAATAGAATATAAATATATGAAGATAAATGCACAGATATGAACGGAAAATAAATTAAATCTAATAAATACATTTTTAGTTCTTAAATTTATATGCGAAATTGAAATTCATTTTCTCTCCAACTTTTGATATATTTTAATTTTTAATTTTTAAAAAAGAATAAATATAATTCATAAAAAAAATATGATAGCATCAAATATTGACTATCAAAATATGTATTCTATGTCATTCGATATTAAATATTTAAAGAGAAAATATGATTATATAAATTTAAAATCATATAACAATTAAATAAAATGAAAACTATATAAAATGTTACAAAATTACACAAATCTTTTTTATGAAAATCAAAACATCTATTAATTTTTCAATATTTAATGAAACAAGTTAAGATATTTTTAACTAATTATAGAAAGTAAATAAATATTCAAATTTTATTTTATTTTAAAGGTTTCTTTACTTTTTTTTTCTATAAATTCTAATGAAATGTATTTTTTTATAATCTATGTTGGATGGTGATAAAATTTTTTTATTACAATGACATTAAATTATTATATTATAACAAGTTAAATGTCTCTATATAATTATATCCTACATGATAACAATGAAAAAAAATAAAAATATTAAAAAAAATGAGAAAATGTATATTCTATAAATGATTAGATATAACTATGGAACTATAGCGCACAAAGGAAAAAATTGTAGAATTACGTTTCTTTACATTACATGGTAAATGAAAGATTTATTTGATTAAACTTGAAATTAAGAGCTAAACATTCTCATGTAAAAAAATAACAATAAAAAATATTAAAAGGAGAAAAGATATGCGAATGTAAGAACTAAAAACTATTTTTCACTGAAATTGATAACACACTATTTAGATATAACCACACAAAAGGAAAAATGAATAATATTATGATAAGAAGAAAAAATATCTTCAAGAAATACATGAAGTTTGTGAATATAAGACGATGCAAACAATTACAAGAGTAGATAAACAAGTGTGTAGCCAAAAAAAATTACAAAACTAAAAACTAAGATAATATATATATATATATATATATATATATATATATATATATATATATATATATATGAATTTTTTAAGTTACTTAATAAATTATAAATACTTTAGTAAATGGGATATAATGAAAACGGATTTATGTATTAAGATAAATATATGTAAACCGTATCCGTTTCATACTCAATTAAAAAAATTTATAATTAAATTATTGTACTTTAATATAAATATAATGTGACATTAAATGAAATATTAACTCTATTAACTACTTATTAAGTAAAATATTTCCACCCTATAAAATGATTTAAATAAAAAAATATTAAATTACATTTAATTTTACCAATTTTAATGTAAAATTTTATAGTTTAAATATATTCGAAATTAAAATGAATATATATATATATATATATATAATTTTTATTTAGGTTGTTATATATATATATATATATATATATATATATATATATATATATTAGGTTTATTCTACTTTTATCTTTTATCCAGTTAGTTTGTTATTATTTTTTATTTGTATTTTGGACTTAGTATATATTTCTTGTATTATAAATAGAGCATCCTACATGTATGTTTAACTGTCTTTTGGGTTGATATTTCTTCTTTTCGCAAATCATTAACCATTTGGTGTCACTTTATTGCAAAAACATATTTTCACTAAGTCTATTGATTATATTAGTAACAAGGTTGATAAATATAATTTATATGTAAAAACTTGAGGAAGAGTGTTAGATATATGGGTGTTGCTCCCTCCACCACCCCAAGTGCCCACTATTTTTTTTATTCCAAAAGTACTCTACATCTTTCCACTATTTTCTTTTATTCCAAAAATACCTTACACCTCCCCACTATCCTCAACAATCTTTCTTTTTCTCTCTCTGCATTAATGGAGCATTTATATGGCCTAGATTTAAACTTGTGATATATTGCAAAATATAAAATTCAGAGAAAACTTCAATATTAGTATTTCTACCACTTCCATTTTATAAACTTAAAAGTTAGATGAAATATAAAATAATAAACATAATAATATTAATAGTAAATAATATATTATTATTATTATATACTAACTTTATAATGATGAAAGAACTAAATAAATTCCAAATCTTTAACAAATAACTTTTCTTTTATATTTTAAGTATTTAATAATATTTTTATATTATTTATTTAATAAATTAAATAATTTATTCAAGTTATTTGAGTCAAACATGTTGGTAAGTTAAAACATAATGTAATGTTAAAAATTATGGATATTAAATGTAAAAAAAAAGACATATATATAAACATTTTTCTATAAATTTAGAACAAAATTTTATCATTTATTAAGTAATTTGAAGAAAAAAAACATTGAACAGTGAAAATAAGATTGAATCAAACTTATTTAAGGAAAAATGTAAATAAAATTTTGTAATATATCACAAGTTTAAATGTGAACCATGTGAATACTCCATTAATGTGGAGAGAGAAAGAGAAAGATTGTTGAATATAGTAGGGAGGTGTAGGGTATTTTTGGAATAAAAGAAAATAGTGGAGAGATGTAGAGTATTTTTGGAATAAAAGAAAATAGTGGGGATGTGCAGGAGCACTGGGGGTGGTGGAGGGAACAACACCCTAGATATATTATATATTTATTTTATTTTTATCTTTGATCTTTAGTTAGTTTGTTATTATTTCTTATTTGTATTTTGAGTTTAATCCATATTTCTTCTATTATAAATAGAGGATTTTATGTATACATTCAATTCTCATAAATAGTTTTCACTACAAGTATCCTAATATTTAATATTTCTATTAATTGAGATAAGATAATTATTATTTTTATCTTGTCGTTGTTGACTTATTAATTAACTTTCTTATTTAATTTTTATTTTTTTAACTCGCCGTTACAAAAAAAATAATTATTATTGATGACCAAAATCCGTCGAAAACGTCCAAAATTCATCAGTAATGTCATTTTTTCGGCGGCCTACCGACGAAGTTTGGTCCGTCGATAATAACGTTGTCGGTAATATTTATCGACGGATTATTATGGCCGTCGGTAATTACCGAAGGCCAAATCTGTCAGTAATTACCACAAAAATCCATCGGTAAATATCTCGATCTGGTTCATCTTCTTCCTCTTTCCCTTTCTTCGGTTTCCTCAGATTTTAATTTTTTTTATCAAACTTTCTTCATTCCTAAATCAAAATAACAATCCAATTCTTCCAAAACCAAAATCAAAGGCTCTACTTAGGTTCTCCAATTGTTTTAGAAACCCTAAAATTGGGAAAAATCCCCAATTAGTTTTTGAGCATCCCGATGGCAGCACTACTTCGCATGGTTCTCCGACGGTAGTGGTTCTCCCACGGTAGTGTTGGCGTTCTCCCATGGCAATGGTGACTCTCCCCAACGACAGTAGTGGCGCTCTCCAACGACAGCGGTGTCACTCTCCAACGGTAGCGGTGGAGGTCTTCAACGGTAACGGTGGCGCTCTGCGTGGTTCTCCCACGGCAACGGTGGTGTTCTCCCACGACAGCGGTGGCACTCTCCAATGGCAACGGTGCTAGTATGGGAAGATGGTTGCACGAGAGAGAAAAATGGTTGCAGAGAAGGCGAGAAATGGTCTTAAGATGAGAGGAAAGAAAAAATGACGAAAGTGTTTTGTGAAATAGAAAAATATAGTCTTCTTCGCATAGAGAGAGAAAAAGTGGGTGGGAATTTTGCCGCTCTTTTTACCGACGGATTTTGTTTGTCGATAATTACCGAAGAACAAATATATGTCGGTAATTACATTTTACATCCGTCGATAAAATCCGTCGGTAATGCATCATTTATCGACGAAAATAATTCTGTCGGTAAATTTTGCCGATAATTTCATGTATTTTTGTAGTGATTAATTCTTTTTTCTTGCTCTAAATAATGAATTTATAAAAAATGGAAAGAATTTGGAAGAGAATAAAATAATAAATATTAAAATACTTATGCGAGAATAAAAATATTTTAAGATGTCAATAAAGCAAAATTATAAGGAGTTAGATTGAAAACATCAAAATGTGTAAATACTTAAAACTAATTTAAAATGATATACTTAAATTAAATTGGAAAATATTAACATTTTCATTAGCAAAATTTTTGTAAATTAAATACGTTTTTAGTTTTTAAATTTATATGCGAAATTGAAATTCATTTCCTCTCCAACTTTGATATATTTTAATTTTCAATATTTAAAATTGAATAAATATATCTTTTAATTTAATAATATTATTTTTTTGAACTTGTTAAATGGCGGTGCAGCTTTGCATGAGTGGGAATGTATTAAAAAGTTAAGTTATAAAAGGATTATATTCATTTATTTTTCATTTTGAGAACAAAAATCTATCAAAATTTAAGATAGAAACAAATTAAAATTTTTGATTCAAATTTAAAGTCTAAAAACATATTTAACTCTCTTTTTATTAACTAAACAACCTATAAATTAGTTTTTCACACTCAAATTAAGAAAAGAAGTAATGAAACATATTTACTTTTAATGCTTTATTTTAAAGGTGTTTTCTTCACCTTTCCAAAGTCATCAAATTGTGTTTTGTTCTGGTTAAAGCTATTTATATAATTCACACTTACCACTCCTAAATTTCCTAAATTTCCTAAATTTCATGGAACAGTTTACATAGTGACAACAGTTTCATTAATTTATATATTAATATCGAAATATCAATGTTGAGTTGTAATTCATGTCAAACTCACTATATATAGTGAGATTCACATCAACTTCCCACAACCTTCTATCTAATCTTTTACATCTTTGTCATGGCTATTACATTATTGTTCAATTTTCTTTCAAACTACCCAAGTTCTCATGTTCCTTATCCTTGGCAACGAGTTCTTGATATCCCGGTAACTCTAACATATGACATTGAAAAGATGTAAATTTCTGTTTTAGTAAAAAAATATATAATGTTGTTCTAATTTCTTGTTCTTGATCTGATCACAGTCGAATCTTCTTTACTACTATCACCTTGAGACTGGATTGGTGATTTACGATTTTAGGCCTTTTGTGAATTTTGGAGAAGGTGTTTTCATGGAGAATGATATTGGGTTTAATTTCACAGACCAAGAAGTTTGTCAGCAATTAAACAACGACTATGAAAATTTTCTGAACGCTCCAAGTCTTCTTCTTTTCTGTTGTGCATGCAGTGGTAAAACTTACTATGGCGTTGTAGAACAACCAATAGTTCGATGCCCATTGTGCAAGTGTATAACTATGATGTCACCATGATTTTGTTGTGGACTAAAATGTATGTAAGGATTATACAAATTTGTCTCCATGAGTTATCATCATTATTATTATTTTTTATTTGGGGTATTCTAACATCTGTTTCCATACATTGTAAATATCTTATGTTTGCATGATCTTTCATAGGTTCGGAGAATGAGTTGATGGAAAGCAAAGAAGTTCTGGATGGGCTGAAGGTCTAAGGAAGAAAATTAAATGGATTGAAGACTGTATGTGACTGAAAGTATTACTTTTATTTAATGTATTAGAGTATAAGATGATGACATTTGTATGTTGTCATTAATTTAGATTGTTGTTTAATGTTGGTGTTATATTCAGTAATAATAAAAGTATGAAATATTTCAAAATAATAATTTTTTTACACTTTAAAATCAAAATAAAATTATGGCATAAAATTAGTTTATTTATAAATTAATTTGGAGAAGTTTCATCACATAGTTTTACTAGTCTTTTTATATAATATTTTTAACATTAAATGTGTTTTTTTAGTCATTGTAAAATTGAAATTGCTTCTATTAAAATTTTAAAAATAACAAATATAATCATTTTAATTTAATTACGTTAAACTTTTTTCCTTTATTTCGATATCAATCGACCGTTTAACAAATTCCAAAAAAATTAATGTTATTGGACTAGAATAATTATATTTCATTTATTTTTAAAGTTTGATAATAAAAATATATTAAAATTTAAAATATATATTTATTATAAAATACTTAAGATGTTTTAATCCATTATATATATATATATATATATATATATATATATATATATATATATATATATATATATATTAATGTTTGTGAACTGCATCAGGTCCACAATAGAGACATATCACAACAAATGTATTACAATACTTCAAAACATTTCTTACAATCTTAGTTGGTATACATATACGTTAAATTTACCTAATATATTACAATCCTTTTAGATATTTAATATGCATATACGTTAAAAACGTATGAAATTAATTTTATTTTTTCATAATTACTCTTTTAGTCATCAAATCCCTAATCCGCTTCCATATTATGTAACTCCTCCATTTTGCAAGACATCAACTACCCTTCTCTTTCTTTTGTGAGATCCCTTAAAAAGAACTCACTCTATGTTTGAATCTTCTATATATTACCGAATTTTTTTGAAAGCTTAATTCTTGAACTATTATCATGCATAGAATTGTGTTATTTTTTTTATCCCGATTTCACTTTCTCGTAATCCTTCTCATTCACATAGCATGATTTTGTCTCGATATAGTAACAATTAGGTCTTTCTTGGACATCCGTGATGATATAGCTTTTAAACTAAACAATACTACATAACGAGAATTTTTAGAGTCTTTCCTATCTATTGAATAACCTGAATATGTGAAAGCAAACAAGTTTTATTTCTCTGCCTTCTTATAGAACAAAACTAATAGTATCATTTAAATACTATTCTTTCAACAAAAATGTAACTTTGGTTTTGACATATACCATCTAGAATTGGACAAAAATAAATTAACTATTATTGTTAATTGTACTATATCATACTTATAAAAACTAATTTACTTTTACCAAAACCTAATTATATTATTTCTTAGTTCAGTTTAGAAAAACCGAACCTATTAGATTTTTAGTGTAATTAATTGTTTGAAAACCATGTCTTTACTTTTGTTCAATCGCTTTTCCATCACTATTTCATTTCCAATTTGTCCTAAAACATGAATAAGAGCAAATGATAGCTTCAACGAAACCCAACCTACAATGACCTTGCCTTGGTCCTATCGTGACGCAGTCGCTGCCCATTGTGACCCTATCATGACATTTGTGGCCTGAGTAAGGCATCTTATTATTCATGGGTTGAGGAAAGCTAGTCGTTGAGGGTCTCTGCCACATTTGCTATTGCTCGAATTGTCGAGGGATCCTATCGTGGTTGTTGATGCATCGATCGTCGAGGGGTCTTGTCGTGTTCACTACCACACTGACCCATCGTGGTAAGCCGTGATTTGATTATTGTGTTCAAGCTTGTATCTCTTTGCTTTTGCCTCTTTATGCTGTTGTTTTACTTTGTAGGGTTTAGGAAAAAACACCAGTTAATGTCCTTAGTTAATACGAGAAATTGAAAAGTTTTTGTTGTTTCTACTTTCCCTTTAATATAGACAAAATTAAATTTAACTAAAATACTACGTAATGGTATATAGTAAAAAATAGTTTGATTGAATTCAGACAAACTACATAATGATTAAAATGTTTAATCTACTAGGATTAGTCCTCTTTTCAGAAAACTATTGGAATTTGATTTCTGTAGAAATGTTCCATGCATGTGATGTCTGCCATATGTCATAGAGTGAAGTGTGTCTGTTTCATGCGTATGAGAAAATTAAGTTATAACTTGAGTGGTGTGGTCTAGTTACATAGACAAAATGATGAAATTGGTGAAAAGGGTTTGGTTTGTGGGTAGAGAAGAATTTATAGGAATGAAAATAAGTATATAAGGGCAGAGAAAACAAAGTTGGTGTGTTTGACGTTGGTGATACGGATAGTGAACCCTATAATCACTACAGTTTTATTGTGCATATCCTTCTTATTAGAGGCAAAATTGAAGTACAAAGATGTCTTTCTCTTGTTAGATATGCAAGATAAGAAATTTGATGTTGAAATGACCAAAAGTAAGGGTGGTGTGCCATTAGAAGAGGATTGAGAATATGCGAGGTCTGTTATACCTTTTTAAAGATGTTTTATGACTTTACCATACACATTTATGTTTCTTCTTATGTCACTAGGCATATGTATATGAAGAAGGTGTTTTGAATTGGTAAAAAGGTTCAACAATATTCTGAGAGTAGTTATTTGAGCATAAGATTGATGATAATGAGGATGAAGGGTAAGTATGAAAAATATTGAGAAAATCCTAATGGAATTAATATCTTATTATTGAATGCTATTGTGCTTGACCCTAGGAGTAAGTTGGATTTTTCTTTAACTATATATTTGGATCTAGTATTGCCAGTGAATTGAAATCAAAATTATTGTCATCTTTAAAAACATTTAATGAACAAAATCAAGTGTTGAGGAAAGTAGCCAACAAGAATCTCAACTAGATGAGAAAGATGATGATTCTCATGGCATGAGTTTCTAGCTAAGATCTATATGGCATAAATTTTATTATATATTAGAGCTTGATAAATATTTGAGAGAGGATCCTGATCAACCTTATACAAAGTCAACTAAGCTTAATATTTTACATTGGTGAAAATTCAACTCAACTAGATTTCTTATCCTTGTGAACATGGCTCAAGAGGTGTTATTCATTCATCTCTATTGTAGCATCCTAATGTGCATTCAATACAAGAGGAAGAGTGGTTAGTCCTTATTATAGTTGCTTAACGCCTAAAAAAAATAGTGGAACTACTTTTTTGCACACAAGATTGGTTTAAAGCAACACCTTTCTCTATATTTTTTGATGAGGATCCTAAAGAACTTGGTCAATTTAAGCCATGTGAGTTTATATGACAGATTTATATATATTTTAGTTTATATTTTAAGTTTCCAAAAATGATGAAATATTTTATTTTATTTTGTAAAGATAACTTCTCAAGATGAAGTGAGACCTTCAAGTTTTATTAATATGGATGATTGAAGATGAGTTGATAAATTCTATATTATAATGTAACTTATATTTTTTGAAGTTGTTTGAGCAATACTATACTACAAACAATTCAATCTTGTGTTATTTAAGATTTGTTGACCTACATCATTGTAATCAACAAATTAGTTATTCTAGTTGAACAATGTTCTGTCTTGAGCTAATGTCCATATAATTGTTGTCAAGGGGTTGTCAGAGTTGTGTATCTTACATTGGATCCATCAACTGGAGAACAAGTTTGGTTTGAATATATTTTTATTTTCCACTTTGTTTCTTTTCTATCTCAAGAAGTTTGTGTAAGAAACAACTTTCACTATAAAAAATTGTTATTTTGCGGAGGTTATTTTGTGGGGCTATAAAAACCTTCCACAAATTAACATTATTTAAAAGGATTATAATGAGTTGTCTGAAAGCTGATAATAGAGGGAGTTTTAATTATTTTTTGAAGAGGTTTATGACCTCCATAAATTAAGAAACATTTTTTCACCATTCTAACTTACCTTCTATGCCAAAATTCCCCCTAAACCTTCCTTCCCACACTAAAACATTTCCCACTTTGTCTTAAATTTTCCAAACTTCATGATAAGTTTCATCTTTCCTATTCCCCAATATTTTGTTTGTGGTTCATCATCGTCCTCCCTAATAGCAGCCACATTCACCTCACCTAGGGTTCAAGCTACAACACCCTAACCCAGATTCACTTTCGCTTCTTCTTTATTCTTCGCCACTATATTTTGCTCTTTGCAACTACTTAACTCTCACTGGTGAAACGAACGTTTGAATTAGAGATGCTTCTAGAGGTGTCATTCTCATGAGTGTTGTGTGGAATTGCTACTTCATTGTTTAGAGATACCACTATGTTGTCTTCCTTCATTATGCAAGTGAGATTATTTTCGTCTTCACTCAGATCCCTAAACTAATTGGACCATAACTTGAAACTAGTTTCCACTTAATCCCACGCCATGAAATAAGATCAGTGATCAGTTCATCCAATAACAAGAATAAATCAATTCACAAACATAATGAATGAAAGCATAAATAAATATCCAAGAAGTAGAAGTACGAAGAGTTATAATTCATTACATCCAACCTCGACATGAGAAAGTTCAGCCACTCAAAAAATCTTGCATTTAAATCTCAAAAACATCTAAACATAAGATTTACAATGAAAGTATATCTTTCAAGCCTCACAGACCCATTCCTACTTTATTACTACATATTTTGTCCTCCAATAATGCCTAAAGACATGAGGTATATATTTCTAACGGTTTATAGCGCACAACTTTTGGCGCTTGACTCGTAGATAATTTATTCAATATCTTTCCAATCTGCCTCTTTACAACTTAAGCTGCACATTTTTAGGCTTAAGTCATAAAAGTTATGATAAGTTGTCGTTGAAGCTATCAAATTAATACTACTTTTCAAGGCAACTTCAGTATTGACAAGTAGTATTCAAGAAAGTAGATAGGGTTAAGGTAACCCTTAGTCGTGTCCCAATGAATACAGAATTGTCTTTCAATATTTGAATCTTATGAATGCAATGTAATGCTCAAGAATGAAAGTGATGTTTGGAGAATGTTTAAAGAACAAATAAGAAACATAAAAACAATTACGATGAAAATAAGCTAATTCCACTGCTTTTCCAAGATAGATTCATTATTGGTTATCCACATATCATTGTTCAATTGATTATTGTTTAACTTTCAAATTAATTAAAGTACATTCTTAATTAATTTTAGGGCGATCATGCAGTTAACCAAAGTAGATTCTCAATCAAATGCAAGACCTTTCTAGATTATTCATAATAAATTCAACTAAAGTACATTCTCAATCAAATTCTATTGTGTTTAATCATGTCTATTCTTAAATCTCCTAACCAAATTAAAAGCTAATTAATCAAAGTAAATTCTCAATTAATTATAGTTGAAATTATTACCACCAATCAAAGTACATTTTCAATTGATAGCAAAAACAAGTTTAATCATATGAAAGTTCCTAAATTTAATCAAAGTAGATTCTC